>NW_007398049.1:0-900 GCF_000475195.1 Diaphorina citri | reverse complement strand
AATTCAACACAACCTTCCATGACAGCAACAACTCTATGCTACCACAACTTGAACATAAATTACAAAATATACAATTATTATCATTTATGCGATTTCCAGACATGGTTAATTTTAATTAAGAAATAATGCAAAATTTCTCAGTAATAATCAACGCAACAAACAATTGGAATTCTATCAGAGAAAGACAAATTCAACACAACCTTCCATGACAGCAACAACTCTATGCTACCACAACTTGAACATAAATTACAAAATATACCATTATCATTTATGCGATTTCCAGACATGGTTAAATTTTAATTAAGAAACAAATAAATAATGCAAAATTTCTCAGTAATAATCAACGCAACAAACAATTGGAATTTTTTTTTTTTCTTTTACTTGACCCCAACTATTTCGCTACACCACTGTGGTATATGTGCCCCAACATACACAACTGCAGCAACCTAGTTGATTTCAACTACTTCAAGCACAAGTTCAGAATAAGTTTAATTCATGTTTAAACTAACAATTAATTAACATTAACAATACAAGAAAACAATCAAACCCAACTATTGATTCCAAGTTTCAAGGAAATTTTCTTTGTCATAATAAAATAAATAAATAATTTACATTGTCAATAAATTTCAAATTATTAAATAAATTCAATTAGAATTATGGGTTACCAGCAACAACAACAATCCATCTCCAAATTTAAATTAAGTTTAGCTGGTAGCATGCCCCAAATGCACTAGCCAATATCACAGATAATATTAATAAATAATTTATAATGCAAAGAGCAATTTTCACACATAGCAATTTAACAAATTATTAACACATATATAAGTTACTTTACATTAATTGAAATCTGATCCCATTAACAGACTAACAAAATTCATTTATTTTACAAGATTTATTTGA
>NW_007398048.1:0-828 GCF_000475195.1 Diaphorina citri | reverse complement strand
GCGAGTGTCCTGCAGGAACTTCAGGTCCTTCCTGTCTGGGTAAGTATATGATAAGTACATATATCTGGGTAAGTATGCTTGCTATTATTTTGACCACTCGTGCATAGTTGGTTCAAAATAATAACATACACGAGTCCAGGATTGCAACTATTGAAAAAAGTTCTTGAAGAAAACACGTGTTAAGTTAAATTCAACCAGAAAAAGAACTCTCCACATAATAGTTTTTAGCCCGTCCTTCCTTTATTATTACGATACTAATATTGTATTCGCTTCGGTGTCGTCTGTCTGTCCCCATAGACGGACTTATCCAAACCTGGTCGACCTATATATCAAATGAAAGGTCTTTTTACCAGGAACACGAATGTGGTGGTGCAAATTTTGTCCAGAAAACCAGAAAGCCAAAAAACCAAAAAAAACTGGTTTTTGGGGGATTTTTTTCACATTTTCTCACACAAATGAGCTCTGATCTCTGATCTTGAAATTTGTCGCGACGACCTATGAACTCAAAGCGAGAAAAGTTTTAGATAACACTTCAGTCATTATTTTAAGACCGGTTTTAGCGTCACTTATGTTAAGCTATGCCGAGTAAGGCCAATAAATGGATGGGTGACTTAAAGGAACAAAGGGAGAACGAGCTCTAGAAAAATAAACTGAATAATATCTAAATCAAAAAATAAACTGAATATTAAATAAATTAGGTAGGTACTAGGTACATATGTACTGATTTTCTTTAACCACGATCGAATAAATTACGGGCTAAAAAATTCCCGGAGGGACGGGCCCAGCTTGTTACAAAGGTTGACAACATTATCAGTACCTACCTATTTA
>NW_007398047.1:329-900 GCF_000475195.1 Diaphorina citri | reverse complement strand
GAATCATAACAACTTAAGCCATGACCCCTGAACAAATCCGTTTCTTGTTGATTAAGTACTACCAATTATCTATCTATCATCTAATAAATTATGACCATGTCTATCTATATAATATTAGTTATGTACTTATGTAGTTAAGATTCACCGGAAATTTCAATCCAAACCTCAAACTTGATCCAAGTAAGTAGGTAGGTACTTCCAATGTAATTAACCATTCCTCATATTAATCATTGTACCCTTTGATTCTTGATGTCCGAATAAAAATAGGTGCCTATTGAGTTTATTTTATCGTAGGATTTGTAGGTACAGTATTATTTAAAAAAATCTGTAGGTACACTTAACTTACCATAAAGTGATTATGTCAGAACCCATCTAGACAGTAATGACATCTTTACTTATGATGAATTTATTAGTGGAGATGTCAAAATTCCAAGTTAGTGGAGATGTTAAAATTCCAATAGGTAACCTGCAGTGAGAATACTTGTCGACTTTATTTGGATTATCCACTGAGAAATCCAATTGTTACATTGTAGTGCATCTTATGCTCTAAACAAACTTTATCGTAAACTAT
>NW_007398047.1:0-245 GCF_000475195.1 Diaphorina citri | reverse complement strand
CCTCTTTCAAAGATCCATCAACAAAACACAACTCAAAAACTTTTTCCTAACGATGACGTTGGAAACCTAATCAGTTCAGCTCAATGTATCGTCAAAGCCGTCAAAGCTATCATATAAACATTGCTAACATAATTGACAGCATACCGTTATATCTACCAGCAGTAGTAAGCTAACTCAGTAATGACAGGGCCACACTAGGATGTCCTAGCACGCGTGACCAGGGGGTGGTGTGTAGACCAGGGCCT
>NW_007398046.1:0-900 GCF_000475195.1 Diaphorina citri | reverse complement strand
CTTTTCAGTTATGCAACGCGCCTTACAGTAGACACCACATATGGCAAATGTGGTTTTATTTTAAACTTTTATATACCTACCTACTCGTAAATTTATATAAGTTTAACTCGACTTTTAGGGCTGTTTGCCTCTACACCTAAGTGAAGCCTTTTTGAGTACGAAAAACATGACTTTCCTTCCTATAGGATAAGAAAAGTAAAAAAAAAAAGTTTACACTAGTAGTCCTTTCACAAATTGGCAGTAAATAGTTTCCCAGTAAAACTACATAAATCAGCATCAATGAGGTGAAATTTAATAGCTGTCTACTGGAGACAGACGCAGTCATTCAACCATAGCTAAAATTTCGGAGCGCGGTCTTTCTATGATTTGGTGGTACACATTGGGATGGGAGTTTTCAGTCTGAAAAATAGAGAGAGGAAAAAATTAGGTCTATTGTTGAGGCTGTTACAATGGTTACATACATCAGCTAGGGATTGAGCCCACACCCTCCTGATTAACAGGCGAGCGTTCTGACCAGTACATCAAGGCAGGATTAACGATTAATGAAGAAAAATTCCCGGTCTCAGATCAGTCTTAAGCAAAATTTGGCCAATCAGATGTTTGGAATTGATGCTTGAGCAATTACTGAGAGCCGGTATTTTGTTCATAGATATGGGTGTAAGTTTCTTTAAGGGGACCATAGATTAAGAACCACTGCTGTTCTGCCGTATATGGAGTATATAGATTGAATGACCCACACAGAAATTCACACTCCGCTCACATTTCATGAGATTAATGCCACATACATTAGAGCACTAACTTCTGGTGCGTGTGTGGGTTCCGAATATAATCATGACTTTAAAAAACGTTTTGTAAATCGTCTTGAAACACGTTGCCAACGCAAGTCGTAACGATGAATGA
>NW_007398045.1:0-900 GCF_000475195.1 Diaphorina citri | reverse complement strand
GAAATTCGGGACAAAACGCCCCAAAATGAAAAACTGAACGGGACGCCGGGACACCCCCTGAAATTCGGGACTGTTCCGACCAATTCGGGACGTTTGGCAAGCCTAGTTATAGAGAATATTGATCCATAATTCTGGCGTATTGCATATACAAGTAAGTATTGTAAGGAGTTCTAACTACCTGTTGTAAGCAGTTAGGAGTTTTGGCATCTCCACTAATTCTGAGGAGTTTTGGCATCTCCATTAATTCTGAGGCTACACAATCATTTTATCAGACAGGCTACAGTCTCATTGATCTGTTGTAGATACCTACAAGTAAATTAGATCGAGATTGAGAGTTTTGGCGTCTCCCCTAATTCTGAGGATTCATAAAATTAGTCGATTGTGAGTTTTCGGGTCTCCCCTAATTCTGGGGATTCATAAAATTAGTCGATTTTCGGAGTTTTCTGTCTCTTCGTGGATTCTTGTCAGGGTTTTCATCTCGATTGGTGCCCATTTATTATACGATCGGTTCACCAAAAATTATCAGCTACTAATCATAAGCTGTGTCCACACAGAGTCGACGCCGTCGATCGATGTCGACTGAAACCGTACACTGCCTCTACAACATAGATGACTACATTGTGTTCGATCGACTATGTGTGGACACAGCTATTTTAGATTCTCGAGTTGAAGGTTTCTCCTTGCGTCGGCTGGGATTGAATTCACGCCTTCTTGTTTACCAGGCGAGTTGACCACACCACCGAGGCAGATATCGAACAGCAAACTCTCGTTCTATCTAAAGTCTAAAGAAACGAGAAAGTAAGTTTTGGTGCGAATTATCTGGGGTATAAAGGTGAATAATAACCTAAAATCCAGCGTTCCCAAGGAGCATCGTAAATTTGCACAGCAGATAAGGTACAG
>NW_007398043.1:0-900 GCF_000475195.1 Diaphorina citri | reverse complement strand
TCAGTTGACATCGGAAGGATCATTCTGCGGTCGATCTGGGATGGAAGGTTGCCATTTCTCACGGTGATAAACATCGCAGGTACTTGGACTCGTAATGAAATTCGAGAGACAGATAAGGAGTCAACACACCTGATGGCTTTCAGTCTGAAATCTGACCGAGCGGTTCTCAAAATGTCAATCCAATACGACTAGCGGGTAACCGGGTGATCCACAAAGCATGGTTTTTGTTTCTAAGCGTCGATTCTGTAAATTATGAGGTAACTGGTTCACAGTTTAATGCTTTCCCTTTCTTTTTAGAGCAAATTCCTTAAATAAGCGTCGATTCTGTAAATTATGAGGTAACTGGTTCACAGTTTAATGCTTTCCCTTTCTTTTTAGAGCAAATTCCTTAAATACTACGAAATTTTAGGGACTGCAAACAAGGATTGCGCCTTGGAAGGGATTTTTTCCCGTTTACCTATCGAAAGTTTATCTTCAGAGGAAGCCGACCTATGAAGGTGAGAAAAACCTGCCGAATCGGTTCGTGTAAAGATACACAGGTGTGCTTACTGGAACTTGGCCTGGCGCGCTGCCGTGAGCTCAGATGCCCGCATTTTCTTTTAAAAGAGCCAGCCTAGGTAGCTTGGAGGTGGAGGGTGGCGCGCCTGCCTTGTAGGCGCTAGGTCGTGGGTTCGATTCCCGAACGGGACGAATTTTATCCTAAATATCCTACAACAAATGCATAACAACCCCGTCCAGCTTATTCCGTAAATAGGAGACTGAGATATTTTACACCAGGAGTAGATATATCACAAGTTGTGTAAGGCTAAGTCAGACAATAGTGACGATAATGATCACTAAGTGCTTTTCAGAATCTTCATGAGTACTTTCTCATATACGAGAAGACACTATGGGATATCA
>NW_007398042.1:0-900 GCF_000475195.1 Diaphorina citri | reverse complement strand
CTACGGCTTCTAGATACCGAGATAAATCGATTTAAAAAATACCGGTAAATCGTGAAGTTTGACGTCACGGCATACACTTCGTTTGTTTGTGCGCAAGCGTTTTTGCGCAGTTCGACGTGAAATCTGACGTCACAACTCTTTGAACTTTTTCATTAGAACGGCAATTAAAAATTGAATTTTCGACCTTTTAAAGTTACTTTTTCGGAGTTTGAACCTCAGATTTGGATTTTTCACTACTTTTTACATAGGAATTGACCATTTATTAATAATTTTTACCCATTTGCAACTCCTCCATTATAGGATCAACAGTCTGATGTGAAAGTGTTCAATAAACCCTGATGTGAAAGTGTTCAATAAATAAACAGTTTAACCCGATCTTGTAGACGTGTCTGCTAGAGATTTAACACGTTGTGAATTTGTCACAATTGTCACATCCACCAATAATATAGTTTTGTATGTACGCCGTTCTTTTATTAGTTATGCAATACGCAACACAAGTAGAGGGTAGTGGTAGTATTAGTTGGAATGTTGCCAAATTCCGAATAAAGCTAATGTTCTTCATTGTAACAAGTGTGCTCAATTGGCAACATTTCACCCCATTCTATGGTCCTTTTTTTTACTTTCTATTACCATAAGTATAGGGAACCTAATACTAATGTAATGAGAAAGTATTGTAATCAGTCCAAATATTGAAAATCGGGAAATGAGTGGAAACATCCGTTTTGGGGTCCCCTGATTCCTGATTACCCCTGGTAATTGTTATACACCTTGATTCCAAGTGCTTACCTATAGAAAATTTTGAATGTTTACAGAATAAAATATTGAAAGAAAACAGAAAGAATAATTAAGATAGAGAGAGAGAGAGAGAGAGAGAGAGAGAGAGAGAGAGAAACACAAGAC
>NW_007398041.1:0-900 GCF_000475195.1 Diaphorina citri | reverse complement strand
CGTCATCTGAATCTATAATTACAAATTTCCTTTTCCTAGCAGGCACTATAATGTCTTGAGAGGTTTCATCATAGAAAGGTCTATGATCATCACTGGGCTTGGGTTGTAAGCTGGAGCAGTTGGCTTCGTTTTGATCGTTTTGATTTTTGGATGACGTATGTTCGTGAGTAGATTTCGAGTCAACTACTGACGCCTTTGCACTATTGAGGGTTTGAGGTGATTGTTTCATAGGTTTTGGAAGGGCTTTCCCTGGAGTTTTTGCCAATTTGATGGATATTTCACCAAGTTTAAGACATGGACGATTTGTCGCAGGAGATTTGTTCTTATTTGATGATGTAGAACCTTCAGGCTTGTGAGATGATTCTAGATTATACACCGGAATGAAGTCTACTGTAGATAGAGTGCTCTTATTTGAGACAATGGAATGATTTGAACCATTTATTATAGTTTTCTTAGTGGATCGCACTCTACAAAGATTAGATTTGGGCTCGAATTTAGATTCACGTTTGGGAGTTAGTTCAACAACTTTGTTATGTACTTGAATAGGTTTCGAATCAGTCGGTTTTTTAGTACCAATTGCTTCTTCAAAATTACTTTCACAACTCGATTCACAATGCAGTTGTACTTCAGGTTCAAATATTGAGAAGGGTTGATTAACTCTAACATTACCTAGAGAGGTTTCTTTGCGTTGTACTGTCTGTTTTGGTGAAATAGAAACTGACCTTTTCATTTTGTCACTTGTTTGATCAGACTTTGAATTTTCTTCCCTATTTCTAACAGGTGGACTTGGCTTCTTATCCCTTGAGGATTCGGTGGGTTTGTCTTTTACAACAGCAGACATATTTCCTGATTGACAAATAACTTCTTTTTTATTTTTATTTGAATGAATAGTTTGTTCAA
>NW_007398040.1:0-900 GCF_000475195.1 Diaphorina citri | reverse complement strand
CTGGCGACCATATTGAAATATTTTGTTACAGAAATATTTGTGACGTCACATGCATGGTTTTAATCAATAACACTAGCGCACTCTGTGTGCAAATATTCCAACTAGACTATTTTGTAAACTTCTTTTTAACCCTTTGTGGTAACCGGACCTTATCAAATACCTACTCAGATTTTCGACCTTATTTGAAATTTGATTGGACATTGGACATCTCTTGTATAATATATTTTATTTTTTTTTTTTTAAGCCAAGACCACCTGTTACTTTTTTGGAAGTGAAGCTTAGCTTTTTTTTACATTTCGGGTGGAATCCGGAAACCCAGGGGACTACATTCATGATGGGCATAAGTGCGCGGCCACAACGGCGACCAGAGCCCATCGCAGAAAAAATACTCCGGAAAAAATACTTGATTCTCTGCGAGGGTAGGTAGTCAATACTATACCTATGTGGTCAAATATCCGTTGAGGACATTCCTATTCATTAGCATGGTTTGGGCGAGGGTCGATGATCGGTTGTCCATTGTGGACGCCTACTAAAGGTGATGAGTGTATGTAAAGACCGAAGAACGTATAGTCTTTTGCCCCCCCCCCACCCCCTGGGCAATAGATTAACTGAGGATAGGGTGGATGGTCCAAATTATAGGCACTTAGGGACTAGGGAACCCTGATTGCCCGGGTCCCCCGCGGGCGGGTGGGATATACGCCAGTAAAGTAGGACGTCTGACCGAAACCACCAAATACATCCCCCCCTCCCAACGTAAGACTGTAGATGCAGACAGAGGTAAAATGAAGGATATTTGAATAAAAGCAAATCTCCTTGGATAAAATGGTGCTACAATCGACTGGGAAGTAGGATGTCAACCCCCCCCCCATACTACGTCCCGAGGAGAACGTAACAGGTTGT
>NW_007398039.1:0-900 GCF_000475195.1 Diaphorina citri | reverse complement strand
CGCTTCTCGGCTTCGAGTTTGGCTCTCTCCGCTGCCTCTTCTTCTAACTTCCTCTGGTACATTTCTTGTAACTGGAAACCAAAGAAGGCGAATTTCATTAATATCGACCGAGATATATGGTAAAACAAATAAACTAGAAAAATTGTAAATTTTATTAAAATCGTAGATTCCGTTCGAGAATTATGGTGAAACAAACGAACTTAAGAAAAAATTGCATAGTTTTAAGCTTAGTTGATGATAAAGTCAGTCTTGGCAAAAGGAACAATTTCACAAGGAGTCTACAACTCTAAATAAGTCAGTAGCTTCCGTGGTATAGTGGGTATCTCACGAGGCTTACAGGTAGTAGGTTGTGAAAAAGCTCCGTTTTACCACATGGCATAGTGGGTATCTCACGAGGCTTACAGGTCCTAGGTTGTGAAAAAGCTCCGTTTTACCATAAATAATTTTTGTTTGTTTACAAGACTAGATGGATGACATACCTTCTTTTCTTTCTGTCTGGCTTTCTTGGCCGCTTTCTTCGAGTCTTTACAAGTGGCCTTGCCTTCGATGAAGTTCAATATCTCACTGATAGCTTGATCTCCTTTGTATACTGGACTAGGCTGAGCTTGAGCCACCTGAAAACACATTTATAATTAGATGATCGGACCTCTAACAATTCCTAATGGTACCTAAAGCCATTCTTAATGGGACCCCAAACAGTTCCTAATAGGACCTCAAACAATTTCTAATAGGACCTCAAACAGTTCCTAATAGGACCTCAAACAATTTCTGATGCGACCTGAAGAATTAACAAATCACGCACAATACGCACATGTGCCTGTTGCTGTGACGTCAATTAACAAATCCTACAGGTACTTTGCGAGCTATTATTCATAATTTCAAAAAAAAAAAAAAAATTTC
>NW_007398038.1:0-900 GCF_000475195.1 Diaphorina citri | reverse complement strand
AAGTTGGACAACTTCTGCATGCAACAAACACCTGGGCAGACAAATAGAAAACATAGTCAGTTTGCAATAAATAATTAGAGTCAGTACCTGATAAAATAATGAATTTGATGAGTATTACACAAAATATGACTGTTGAAAGATATTGACAGATGAAATTGACTTGAATTACTTCTCTAGGAAAGAAAAACTCTTCTTTCATAGATCTCCTGTAGTTGTTTTACAGTGCCATTACCTGAGACATTCATGAAATATACCATCAGGAACCACAATACTTCCACTACTGAGATAAGTGCCTGTCTGACAGATATGGAAGCACCAACTTTAGATAAAAAGTGTTTAGCCATCTGGTTGTTTACAAGTTGGACAACTTCTGCATGCAACAAACACCTGGGCAGACAAATAGAAAACATAGTCAGTTTGCAATAAATAATTAGGGTCAGTACCTGATAAAATAATGAATTTGATGAGTATTACACAAAATATGACAGTTGAAAGATATTGACAAATGAAATTGACTTGAATTACTTCTCTAGGAAAGAAAAACTCTACTTTCATAGATCTCCTGTAGTTGTTTTACAGTGCCATTACCTGAGACATTCATGAAATATACCATCAGGAACCACAATACTTCCACTACTGAGATAAGTGCCTGTCTGACAGATATGGAAAGTGATCAGTAAAATCATCTATGAACACAGTGTATGCTCATCATATTATCGATGATAGTTCTGTGGCTTGACAAACTGTCTCATTCTTAGTTTAACATCCCCCAGTGAGACAGCTAATAAGCACCAACTTTAGATAAAAAGTGTTTAGCCATCAAAATAATAATATTCTAACCTGAGTGTTACAATTAGAACATGACTTCTTTTGCATTGCTTGAATGAGATGTTAAATAAT
>NW_007398037.1:0-900 GCF_000475195.1 Diaphorina citri | reverse complement strand
CCCCGGGCGGGAATCGAACCCGCGGTCTAGCGCTTACAAGGCAGACGCACTACCAACTAAGCTAACTAGGCTGGCTAATATACCATTTTATAATACATAGATGCTGATATTACGAAGTGCAAAACGGCTTCCGGGAAGCAGCCCTGGACTTCCTCCTTACATATTTCTTCGTAGTGCTTCTACACTCTACATTTTGCGAAACCCTACAGTCAACAATTAACTTACAATTTTCCTAGGACTTATAGTTTTCACGTACCTTAATGTTTGGTTTGGACGTTTCGGGTCTGAATTCCAGTCAAGATATACAGTCAGCATATTGCACAATAATTTCGTGGAATAGGTCAGTCAATACGTAAAACATACGTCCATAACATTGATATGTCCGTGACCCAACTTTTCCCCAATGGTGTTAAATTATTATGTGTGTCCATTTCACCGGGAAATTTAATCAACACGTTTCATCACATAATAATTTTGACTGCTTTCAGCACAGAATCTCCTGAGGGATTTAATGTGACGCTCTCCGCACAAATCAATTCCTTGTACTACCTCATTTATTAATGCCCTTGAAAATAAAATCAATGAACTACGCAAACAAACAAAGCAGTTTTTTTTAGAAGTTTTGATAGAGGGAAGTTTTACAATGGATGTCTTTTCTTTCCGAAATCGAAAAGAAGGATAGGAGAAAGTCGCCTGCATACTGGCGCTACCTAGCGAGGCAACTGTCTGAAGTCTGACGTCACACATCTTTGAACTATTTCATTAGAATGGAAAATGAAAATTGAATTTTCGACCTTTTACAGTTATTTTTTCGAAGTTTTCACCTCAGATTTGGATTTTTCACTACTTTTTACGTAAGAATCGACCATTTATTAATAATTTTTACCCATTTGCAACTTC
>NW_007398036.1:0-900 GCF_000475195.1 Diaphorina citri | reverse complement strand
CAGAGGAGGAGGAGGAAGAAGAAGAAGAAGAAGAAGAAGAAGAAGAAGAAGAAGAAGAAGAAGAAGAAGAAGAAGAGAATGAGTAGAGTAGCAGTAGAAGATCTGATGTTATCTACTCAAAACTATTCAACCAAATAAAATAAACTCCCCCGCAAGAATAAGAGAAAATCTGGTGTGAACATCACACAACTTTCCTTATCCTATTGCTTGGGTGTTATTCTATTAAATAAATAAATAAATAATAAATAAATAGGTTTCATTGTATTTGAGAATATACAAGAGGTGTTATTCTATTGTAACTTTTACAATAGGTATCTCTAACCGTTTAGTCAGTATCGCTGAAAACCACCAAAAAAAAAAAAAAAAAAAAGGTCGAAAACCGCCAAAAAACCGATCGAAAACCGCCAAAAAGCGACCGAAATACCGCCAACCGCAGTACGTATCTTAACCAAACGTTTTGTGTTGCATCTTTGTCACATTTGTGGACTAAAACACCAAATTTCTAGCTCTTACCATTCCCGAGATATTGTTGCAACGATCTTAACCAAAAGTTTCGTGTCGCATCCTTGTCACATTTGACAGCTGCATGCCAAATTTCAAGACAGTCTCTAGCTCTTACCGTTCTCGAGATATTTTGTTTACAGACAGACAGACACACACACGGACCAATGGCTGAAAATTTGTATTTAGGCTCTAGTAGGGACCTCAAAACGTGTTTTGGCACTGAAAACTGACCGTCGAAAATTTGACCCGATTACATTACTTTCCTTCCTATAGGATAAGGAAAGTAAAAAAGGAAAAAGGACGAACAGAAAATGAGGGGAAAGAAATAAAAGAAGGAGGAGAAGAAGAAGAAGAGGAAAGAAACCCCGATATTATCTACAACTTCGGGCATATTAT
>NW_007398035.1:0-900 GCF_000475195.1 Diaphorina citri | reverse complement strand
ACACAAATTTATAAGGGATGTCAAATATGTATATTGTTGTCAAAGATGAGCTGCTCGTACACTCAAATGATTCAACCAGTTACATCCAAACACAAATTTATAAGGGATGTCAAATATGTATATTGTTGTCAAAGATGAGCTGCTCGTACACTCAAATGATTCAACCAACCTGCCTATCTATCCTCTAGCTCATCTAAGAATCCAAATTTTATGCAAAATGTCTACTATGCAAAATTTTATGCAAAATGTCTACTAACTCCTTACTAACAGAAGCTAACATAATATTCAATGTTCAGGTAAATTAGCAATCAATAAAATTCCGTTTACTGTGAGAGTAATTTAATTTCCATAAATTTGGCACACCGTGAAACAAGCATAAACATTCGAATACTCGGTATTGTACCTACTCATTTTGCATGTACCTCTCTGCCTGCTTAAACACCTCTATATTCTCTATAAGAATATAGGATAGAATTTCTTTATAATCAAAAACCAACACAATAAAAGCTATATATATTTGCATAAAATTGGCAAGATAATAAAATCAGATATGGTTCAAGTTATGTTATGACTTTTACAATAATGGGTAAAGTTAAAGGTGTTCAAGTTTTATTATTGCTGTACGAAAGATACAGGGTGCTCTTCTCAAAGTTATAGTTGAACCAATACTATATCAAACGCTAAGGTCCCTGTCAAAATGTCAAATGTGCGGTTTCTCTTTCGCTCCAAATGGCTCAAAGTTATAGTTGAACCAATACTATATCAAACGCTAAGGTCCCTGTCAAAATGTCAAATGTGCGGTTTCTCTTTCGCTCCAAATGTTATCATTGAAAAACTGAATGTCCCGTTCTATTTTGAGGCAAATTCATCAGTAGTTATCTAATCTGTTGAACGTTTACA
>NW_007398034.1:0-900 GCF_000475195.1 Diaphorina citri | reverse complement strand
TAGTCTTCAAAATACGACCGTTCGATTTATAAATGCGAAACCCACCTCACTCACAGTATCTTCAGAACAGATAAAAACATCAAAGGTTCTCAAAGAAAAAATTATCCATATTGAAATTTAAACATACCTAGCAATGTTATTTGACTGATTGACATCATTCAATGGGCTAAATCTAACTAAGTAACAGGCAAGTTAAAAATTTCTAAATCCCTGGTAATCAGGAGGGCGTTCAATCCCAACCGAATGGATAATTTTATCTGGCTTGAGAATATGGCTACAATAAACGTAGTAGCCGACTGCTCTAGCTGTCTTGAGTGAAGGAAATCTTTAATCCTATTCGAGCAGTATAAATAAAAACTGTTGAAAACAAACCCCTCAAAATTGCATAAAAACTATAATAATAATATAGGACCTATATTTTTAACATAGAAAATGACATTTTACACGAAATGATATAGGAGAGCCTTTACTCTGTAGCTCGTCTAGTAAACAGGAGAGCGTGGGTTCAATCCCAGCCAAGGAGTAAAAATCAAGTCCTCAGTATTATTTGAGAATTTGATCACAATAACAGCAGTGCTACGGCTGGGTTAAAGGGATTTTTTATTCCTCTTAGGGCAGTTTTGGAATTTTGTCAACATAAAATTTAAGAAAACGAGAACTTGCGATTCTATGTAAGATTCTTATATTGGTTATGAGCGCGACAAAGCCACAAACCCATAAAACACCCGTGACCTTGTTTAGACTGCTGGGGTAGAGGACTTTTTTGCCCCATTTAGGCAGGATAAATAAGGTATATCCTAAGAGTGTAAAGACTCTGTCCAATCTCCATACCAGAATAAAACGACTTACTCTCTAGTAGTTAAATTAAAAGATAAACTAACTATTTGAGTTATGTATGTA
>NW_007398033.1:0-900 GCF_000475195.1 Diaphorina citri | reverse complement strand
CTAGAGATAGAGCGATCAGTGTGTGAACTATGAAATGTGAACTGTGAATGGATCTCGTTCTTATAATATAAGATTTTAATTAACAAAAGAAGGTACTTTTTGTACTCACATAATATAGGGTTATAGGGTCTTTCAATTAGGGTGATATCTTTTAATTTTTGAATAAAATGAAAACGGCTTTAGATATCAAAGAGGTTTCCATTTTATTTTGATCCCTAGAGTATGCCATTTTGTTTAGTCCTTCATCCGTTTGCTTGCTTTGCATGCATTGATGGATACGACTGCACCAATTGCGATGATTTTATCCAACATGTAAGAGTGGTACGTCAGCAATAAAATCACCTTTTCAGACAAGGCACATTTTTGGATGAACGGCTTTGTGAACAAACAAAATTACCGGTATTGGTATGAGAATAATTCATAAGTATTGCGTTTCATAAGTATTGCGATTGCGTTTCATAAGTATTGCGATAGGTATCTCAAGTTTCAAGTCTATGCCAACAGTCTAAGGTCTTTCGATGATCTTGAAGCCAACATTCGTCTAGCTACAGCCCTATATGTTGGATAAAGGCATCCAAAATTGGTGTAATCGAGTCCATTTTTGATAGTAAAAATTAGGAAAGTCGCGATGGGCATTTGAATTCTGTCCTACTCCAAACAAAATGGCATACTCTAGGGATCAAAATAAAACCAAAACCTCTTTGATAGCTAAAGCCGTTTTTATTTTATTCAAAAATGAAAAAGAAAAGGTATAACTCTTAATGAAAGACCCTATATTACCTATAATATTTATAATGTAGGTGTAGGTATGTTATATTATAAGTTGAACATTATGTATATCTACAAGAGTATACCTTATGTTCCTATGTTTCTGTACAATGTACACAAACGTATTGTAAG
>NW_007398032.1:0-900 GCF_000475195.1 Diaphorina citri | reverse complement strand
TGTTTTTTTTTCTTTTTCTGCCCGGGTCCGCGGGGGCAGCAGCCACAGAGCACTTTTTGCATTTCTTGATTTTATTCCATTGTTTGTCGATGTTTTTATTTATTTATTTTTCAAGCAAAAAATCTTGGTTTTACAAATCCAACATCCAACAGATAAGTCAGCTGAGACGGACAAATACTTCTGTAGATCATTCGTTGTCTGTAGGTACCTCCCAACCTTCATGAGATGGAAACAGTTTTCCCAGTTTTTCTACATTTGGTTTTGAGATTAACACATACTTATTGCTTAGACATTTTCGCTAGTTCATTGACTTACTCATTTTCAGCATGGAGAGTCGTACAATGAAAGAAGGTTATTCCAGAATATTCCCTGATATTGTTCTATGATGTAATAATTACCTGAGGACAGAAAGAAATCAGACAAAACCATTAGTATACCTATTTAATAATAAAAACTAGACATTATAGAAATAACATAAAATAATAAATGGTATAAATACATTCAAGAAATGACACATTAGAGAAACAAAACCAACATAAAATAACAACTTAAAGTGAGAGTAAGAGCTTATTTATTTATACTGTTGGAATGGGACGATTCCATTACCCCAGCAGTAGGCTAGCACTTACTCCAGCTCTATTTATGAGTCACCCTATCGACTCAAGACAAATTTGAAATTCCAATGACAATATTAAACAAATTTTAGACCGTTAAACATGTCATTCTAATGATGCGCATCTTTTAGGAACACCCTGTAGATGGCACAGACAATTCATAATAACAACAATGATGGGATTGAACAATTGAACACAAATCCAAACTGTGCTGTTCTCTTTTATCCTAAGATAGAGTTAAAACGAGGAAGAAGAGAAGAGAGGGGGAGACAAGAATAGGGGGGGA
>NW_007398031.1:0-900 GCF_000475195.1 Diaphorina citri | reverse complement strand
TTTTCAGATCAAGGGTAAAAAATAGGTCATACCTAATTTTGACTTGAAATAGGTAGGGGTTTATGTCACTTCAATAATAACTCGGCGACAATAAGCAATAAGCTACAGACCTTCTCAATTTAACATCACATCACCCAGCCTAAGTGTGGCCGGGAAAAACCTGCAGTACACGATTGACCAGATAGTCACCCATCCAGGTACTAACGACTAACCACGCTCAAAGTTGCTGATAGGCAGTTGAAAAAACAACCCCAACCCAACGTTTTTTTTGCGAGACGAGAAATGAATAGCTCATTTTTAAAGGGCTAAAGGGGATTTAGCTGAAAAGACAAGTAAAGATTGTATCCTGAATGAAATTCAGCTAAATGAGTTTCCCCAGGCAGCTGATAAAAGTGACCAGATAGTCACCCATCTAGGTAATAACCACGCTCAAAGTTGCTGATAGGCAGTTGAAAAAACAACCCCAACCCAACGTTTTGAATTTGCGAGACGAGAAAGGATAGCTCACTTTTAAAGGGCTAAAGGGGATTTAGCTGAAAAGACTAAAGTAAAGATTGCATCCTGAATGAAATTCAGCTAAATGAGTTTCCCCATGCAGCTGATAAAAGAAGTTTTGAAGCTAGTGCGCTTGTGTGAACATCTTTGAAAAGGTGGGGGGAATCGAAATACCGGAGGCTTGTGGATGCAACTTCCCCTCTTTTCGTATCTAGGTCATTAGTGACCAATGACGTTTTAGTTTTTTCTTGTTTACCAACAATAACCGGCCGGTGGAGTTAGTTTTTGATTGTCAGCTGATCAGTTAAGTTCAGTGTAATTGTGTGATAACCGGTGTCGTTAAAATTTAAAAGGAAAAGTGTTTTTTGTGTGTTTTTATGTGTTAAATTTTAAAGGACTTGTTTT
>NW_007398030.1:0-900 GCF_000475195.1 Diaphorina citri | reverse complement strand
TCGAAAAAACGAGGGTACGGTATTCGGCGCCCCTCCCCTACCACGCGCCAAATTCCATATTCATTAGTTTTTCCGCTTGGAAATACATACACAATTCCCGCACGGTAAACCTGATGTACAACCAGTGGCGTATCCTAAATTAGAAGCTGGGACTGTTTTCTGTCCTTTCTACGGTTTTGTTCCCCCATTGCCCCTGATTTGGAAATTATCGAAAATGATAGGTAGTTATTATTTTTTTTCCTCCCCTAAACGTACGTACATTTTCCATGTGTGTTCTTCAGTGCCGTATTGTGAGAGTATGTCGATTACCTATTCGATTTGGAATCTAGAACCTCCAGCACATTGGCATACTGTATATGGGTTTATAGCTTCCCCTTTTGAAAATCTCACCCCACGCCACTAATAAGCAGCACATGTAGGTACTTTTTTTTTAATGTGGACAATTTTGTATGTACATAGATGAGATTTTTTTATTTTAAACGGGAATATATTATTTTGCATCAAAATGATATACCTAGGTTTACCTCTGTGGATATTTATTTTCAAAAATATATACATAGATGTTTCGAAACGAAATATGTTCTCCAAATAAATAGGTAGGTAATATTAATGGTTACGACTGAAATAATTCAGAGGCCCGCGGGCCGTTCTAATTTGGTTGAAAAACCCGTGCAAGCGGAATGCTAAACGGGACCTGTTATCCCGTATTCGACAAAAGTATCCTGGGGATTTTTTAACGGGAGGGAGAGAAAAAGGGAGAAAACAAGATGACAACGTTTCAAGGGAAAATTTTCCCTGGTGCGAGTCTTCTTGAAATGACAGGTCTTTTTTCCCTCGAACTATGCAAAGTTTTATTTTCATTTTTTTTTTTTTATTATTATTTTTTTAATCTTATTTTTA
>NW_007398029.1:0-900 GCF_000475195.1 Diaphorina citri | reverse complement strand
ACATATAAATACAAAATAAAGTTTGATCAAGGGTGGGGTTAATGCCTATGGCATTCTCTACCACCCCACCCTTGATGCACCCTTAATATACCTTCATAGATTTTGCATTCGATTGATATGGTTTTGGAACATGCTAAAATCCCTAAGAGGTAACACAGTGTCAAGGGTTTTCTTTGATGTCGCCCATTTAATCTACACAGGCCAGTATTTCCTGAACTCTGGATTAACTGAAAACTCTCTCTGTGATAAGAGCGGGCATAGATCTTTGAAGCATGTTGCATGTTAACCGTTAATTGAGATGGTTTTGAAGAATATTTTGATTTTTTCGGTCTAACATAATAATACTTTATAGGTATGTACTCCAGTGTGATAGCGCCTTAACAACGAGTCGGTATTCCGTGATAGCTTAGAGTTTAGAGTTAACTATGCAATGCATTTACTTGTAATGAAACAGAACTCTTTGTTATTTACAAATGGAATCTGAAATTCTGAAAGCTAATCAAGCATTTTTTATGAGATGGAATATGAACATGTACGAGTATTATCGATAATAAATAGGTTCGGAGCAATATCTTGATGAAGTAGAAGAAGAGGAGGAGGAGAACGAAGAAGAAGCAGAACGAGAAGAAGAGGTGGGGGAGCAGGAGGAAGAGAAGAAGAAGACGAAGAAGGATAAGAAGAAATGTGGCCTATTCTATTACAACTTACACCATCTTGGAAATCATGTTCTATTCAATAATCTATTTTAAATAATTATTGGGGATCTGCCTTACATGCTAGGCCGCGGGTTCGATTCCCGCCCGGGGCGGATTTTTATCCTAAACAAATAGGATTTGTTCGTGGAACGAGTGGCTTTCTCACATTCAGTCTTCCTTCTCTCTTCGCTTTCGGGACGATGAG
>NW_007398028.1:0-900 GCF_000475195.1 Diaphorina citri | reverse complement strand
AAATGGGTTTTTTTTTTTTTTTTTTTTTTTTTTTTTTTTTTCTAAGACGAATGTTTCACCGCCGTTTTTATTTCGTAACAATGAAACAACTGCTACATTAGACTCATGTGGTCTGTGTTGTAGCATGCCTATCTCGTAGTATGTCGTATGTCCTCTTTTGACTCGACCATTTTCGTAGACCTCAGAAGGACCGTTTTCTTATCGTTCCTACCTACGGTTTGTCAGACAAGGGGTTGCACCTTCGTTGGGGACACCCTGTAGAACCTATGTTTGCAACATCCTGTATATGGCTAATGGATTTTCTTCGAGGGGTTTGCTTGCCAAGAAAGTTATTAGAGACTTCCGAACTCGGGTGCTTATTGAGCTTTTAATGAAAAAAATCACGGTAGTCAGACCAGACACACAGACAGAAAATACGAAAGGTTAATTCTGCATTCCTAATGCAATGTCTTCTACGTGGAGAAATAATAGCTGTCCTTATCTTCTGCTTGCCAATACCCAATACCTACAACCTCTAGGTATCTTATAGTTCAGAGCAAGTGTGAAGGGCATCCATGCAAAATTTGTAGCCAGAACCACATGTCAGCCCAAAGCAATCACCCTAGTTAGGGCTGATTGAGAGGCTGACGAAAAATGCCGACCCCGTCTGTACCCGGGAAAAGGCGAAGAAAAAGAAGAAGAAGATTATAGTTCGACGTTCAGAGCAACCTCCGTGGCGGATATCACACGAGGCTTGCAGGCCAGAGGTCCCGGGTCCGATTCCCGGCCGAAGTTTTTTTCGGCTCTGTGCTTGAAGTTCGGGGTGCGCTCAGCCTCGTGAGGACAATGGAGCAGTTGCAGTTGGGTAAAAAATATGAATAAAAGGTCGATTCCTACGTAAAAAGTTGTGAAAAATCCAAA
>NW_007398026.1:0-900 GCF_000475195.1 Diaphorina citri | reverse complement strand
CAATTGTATTTTTAACAACAACCAAAAATTGTGCTGATTTCAAAAAGGTTGTGTTGTCCTATAATTCTGCCTGGCTTATAAGGGTAAGATCACAGGATATGGCAGAGCAACACATAATCTGGCAACGTTCTCTTCTATACCGTGTGTGATCGGCCTTCTTTAGCATGGCCATTGACCAAACACTCTTGGCGTTAATTTTTTTTTCTTTTTTTTTATTTTTTAAGAGGTTTGACAGAGGGAACTGTAACTGCTATGGTCTTATCGTCCCGACATCGAAGAGAGAAGGAAGACAGGATAGGAGAAAGCCAGCCGTTCCGAGAACGAACATTATCCCATCAGGATAAAATCCGCCCCGGGCGGGAATCGAACCCGCGGCCTAGCGCTTACAAGGCAGACGCGCTACCAACTAAGCTAACTAGGCTGGCTGCTAGGCCACTCGAAGGTTTTTGTTTAAAATGTCTTGTCACAAAGTTAAAAAGAAGCAATTGTATTTTTTAACAACAACCAAAAATTGTGCTGATTTCAAAAAGGTTGTGTTGTCCTATAATTCTGCCTGGCTTATAAGGGTAAGATCACAGGATATGGCAGAGCAACACATAATCTGGCAACGTTCTCTTCTATACCGTATGATCGGCCTTCTTTAGCATGGCCATTGACCATACACTTTTGACGTCAAATTTTTGCTTTGTGCCATAGAAAATTGCCAGACTTTATGTCACTCTGCTATATCGTGTGATCCTACCTTAAGAACTTAGGAACCATTCCACTTCTGATGCACGACGTATTTTAAGATCTTTGTAAGGCCTCTCATTTTTAGTCCGTCGTCCTCCCTTTATTATTACAATAGTAATAAAAAGGTATAAGGGACGGACTATTGTATTCGCTTCGGTGTCTGTCACT
>NW_007398025.1:0-900 GCF_000475195.1 Diaphorina citri | reverse complement strand
GTTTATTCGATCGTAGTTAAAGAAAATCAGTACCTATGTGCCTACCTAATTTGTTTAATATTCACTTTATTATTATTAGTATTATTATTTTTATTGATTTGAAAACAAGCTGGGCCCGTCCCTCCGGGAATTTTTTAGCCCGTAGTTTATTCGATCGTAGTTAAAGAAAATCAGTACCTATGTGCCTAATACCTAATTTGTTTAATATTCACTTTATTATTATTAGTATTATTATTTTTTATTGATTGGATTTTTGATTTTACTTACATGTAATGATTTAAAATCAAGACTAGAGCCCGTTCTCCCTTTTTTCCTTTAAGTCACCCATCCATTTATTGGCCTTGCTCGGCGTAACTTAACATAGGTGACGCTAAAACCGGTCTTAAAATAACGACTGAAGTGTTATCTAAAACTTTCTCGCTTTAAGTTCATAGGTCGTCGCGACAAATTTCAAGATCAGAGCTCATTTGTGTGAGAAAAATCCCCCAAAACCCAGTTTTTTGGTTTTGAAGTGTTATCTAAAACTTTCTCGCTTTAAGTTCATAGGTCGTCGCGACAAATTTCAAGATCAGAGCTCATTTCTGTGTGAAAATGTGAAAAAAATCCCCCCAAAACCCAGTTCTTTTGGTTTTCTGGATAAAATTTGCACCACCACTTTCGTGTTCCTGGTAAAAAGACCTTTAATTTGATATATAAGTCGACCAGCTTTGGGTAAGTCCTTCTATGGGGACAGACCGACAGACAGACAGACGACACCGAAGAGAATACAATAGCCCGTCCCTTATACCTTTTTTTATTACTATCGTAATAATAAAGGAAGGACTTGCTAAAAAGAGGGAAAGGGAGGGAGAGGGAGAGAGGGGGAGGAAGAGAGAGGGAGGGAGATTTAGAGGGAATAAA
>NW_007398024.1:0-900 GCF_000475195.1 Diaphorina citri | reverse complement strand
AAACTTGCGAGTATCGGGGAAAACAGTGGAATAAAAGAATAGTGGAATGGGAATTACTTTATTACTCACGTTAGGAATTAGCGATATACGAGGAATGAGGAAAGGAATCCAAGCGATTAGGTAGATAATTTTAAGTTTTTAATCCACGATCAGTTGATCAGATTCATTTGAATTTCATACAATTCCTTCAATGGGTTTATCCCTACTCCTGTAGTATGACTGCTCGCTTTCTCTTTCTGAAATTTATTTTTTCAAACAATACACAACTGTGTATTATGGCTATATTCTTTTCTAACATGAAAATTATGTGAAGTCAAGAAATTTTTCACATTATATCTACATACCTAATAAAAAAAGAAAATATTATGAACTTTTGTTTTTAAATTTAATTTTTATTATTATTAAAATTATTCTTCAGAACAAAAAGGAAAGAAATGTTCAATTCCAAGTACATATTTTCATTTGAGGGGGGCAACTTTTTTTCTTTCTTAGAAAGCCGCACGGAAAATATGCCTGGGAGTGGTGTGGCCTTTCTTTTTATTTTTTCAACCATATTTTTATTCAAGATATTCCTTTTTTTCCTTTCTCTTTAAACCCCATTAACATTTCTTTTCCTTCTTTCTTTCCTTATCCCCTTCCCTTAATTCTTTTTTCCTCTCTCTTTCCTTTTCATCTTCTTGTATTGTCTTAACATTCGGAGCTTTATTTGTATAAATCTGCGGGAACGAGACTTTATCCCCCGGTTTTTTGTATTTTCTCTCTCGAAGCGATTATCACGTTCCTATAAGTTGCTGTCTTGTAAAATATAAATTGTATTGTATATGACTATACATCGGTACAACTTGTATAATATAAGTTGTATATGATTTATTTATTTAATATTTTTGCCTCAGGCCATTG
>NW_007398023.1:0-900 GCF_000475195.1 Diaphorina citri | reverse complement strand
TTTTTAAGAAAACCTTTATTTCTATATTTTTCCTACATACCTGAAAAAAAAAAACCTATACTATCATCACAAGATTTGAAATACCAAAATATCTATCACAAAAAACAAAATGAAGAAAAGTTCAAGTACATGTTAAACCTATTTTTAAACCTCTCCTAAACTTCCTAACATGACAAAAAAAAAATTATCTAAAAGGAGAAAAAAAATATCCACTGAGATTCAAATCATGACCTAAAGAAAAGGAGAAGCAAATTTAATATAAAATAATGACCTGAAATAATGACCTATTGAAAGAAATGGAGAAACAAATTTAAATATCAACTTAAGAAAGCAAACCTAAAGAACCATTACCTACTCTAACCTACGATTCCCCTTTTTATGCTGAAATTACTCCTGTATCAGAGAAAAAAAAAAAAAAAACAAAATGAAGAAAAATTTAAGTACGTCTTAAACCTAATTTTTAGACCTCTCTTAAACTTCCTAACATGAAAAAAAAATTATCTAAAAGGAGAGAAAAATATCTACCTACTGAGATTGAAATAATGACCTATTGAAAAGGAGAAGCAAATTTAATATAAAATAATGACCTGAAATAATGACCTATTGAAAGAAATGGAGAAACAAATTTAAATATCAACTTAAGAAAGCAAACCTAAAGAATCATTACCTATTCTAACCTACGATTCCCCTTTTTATGCTAAAATTACTCCCAAAAAAAAAAAAGGATACCTACCTACTTATTTCTTTAACAATAATAACCAATATTTCTCTGGATACAAGATAGTCACAAAATTGGTCCACCTATTAGTGGAAAATGAACACAAAAAAAAATTTGCAATAAAATTTAGCAAATTTCAACATAAACATGCACAAATAGCAAGAAAGAGAACACAAATAACA
>NW_007398022.1:0-900 GCF_000475195.1 Diaphorina citri | reverse complement strand
ACAACAAAAAAGGAAATTTCTTCCCAAAATATGTTCAGCACTAAGCTTTCTCTCATTGCACAAAATCGATGAAACTTTTTTTCGGTTCAAGTAATTTCAGCAACCTCCGTGGCACATCACACTAGGCTTGCACGGGTTCGAATCCCGGCGGAGTCAAAGTCTTTCTGTCCTCATCCTCTTTTTGATTTCAGGACGATAAGACCTCAGTGTTCCCTCAGCTTGTAGTCGTTAGTGATCGCTTCTAAAGAATACCGTGATGAAATAGGTCCACAAGAAGTCCAAGATGATGGAATCAGTCAATTGATCCAAAAACTCAGAAAATGCAAGGAGGAAATTTTGAATTGAAAAAGGGCGAAAAAGGTCAACTCCCAAAACTGATGGCAGTGATACTGATGACAAAGCTTCCGTTATATCAGGGCAGACTCGAAAGCAAAACCAGGAGAAGGAAAAAAAAGAAGAAGAAGAAGGAGGAGGAGGAGGAGGAGGAGGAAAAAAAGAAGAAGTAGAAGTAGACGAAAAACATTTTGAAAAATGATCTCCATCAAGGGCCGAGGGCAGGAAAGGAGCAGGTAGGGGGTTGTGGACGGACAGAGTGAAATCTATTTTGGACTTTGGAACGAGAAAACCTGAGTCCCGGCCATTCATCAAAGTAAGGATAGCAGGATAGACAGGATATGTGGCGGAGGCAGTTTTCCGAAGCATCATGTGATCCTGAGGCTAATGTAGGAAGAGGAGGAAAATGGGAAGGATGCTTAGGAGGAGGAGAAGAAGAAAAAGAAGAGGAGAATCTTCTTGTTAAGATGGGAGAAGAGGCCCCCCCCCGGGGGGGGAGGAAAATAAGAAAAAGAAGGAAGAAGAGAGGAAGAGGAGAAGGAAAAGAAAGGTGAAGAAAATAAGAAA
>NW_007398021.1:0-900 GCF_000475195.1 Diaphorina citri | reverse complement strand
GGTGGGGTGCTCCTATTTTAAGAAATCAAACAGGAAAAGCTTACCTGTGCAGTTACTGGAGCTAAATTTTTCTGGGTTTATCTTTGAACCTTTCTATGTAGAAGCTCTTGCTTTGTAACATACCCTTTGATGGTACGGCACAATGCCGTGCCCCCTCATAAAAAATTGGGGGCGGGGGGCATTTCCATGTATTTGCCCATGGTACCTGCACGTAGGTAGGTATTTGTTCTCTTTCTACATACCTACTTACCTACCTATTGTTGGTTTGTTGTTCCTGTTAATAGGTATCAATATCATATTCAATTTCTCAGAAGAAATTTTCTCCTGTGCTGTTTCTTTCTTCTGCGAATTTGTATTGTATGAATGCCACGCCACGTCCGCCATCTTTGATTTCTTGTCAATGCTGATGGTATCTTTTGTTCTGCTTTTCGTAATCTTCAACAAGTTTCCAAATTCTTTCTATTCCGCCTCGAAAATTTTCCATTCTTTTTTATTTCTGGTTAAAAATTTCTCTCCCGAGCAACAAATAGAAACAAAATTGGAATTGGATTGAGGCGAAAAATATTCAGAGCTTGGCTTTTCTTCAGTTGTATAGAATGTTGTTTTTTTTTTACTCTTTTCAATCCAACCAAAAGTTTTTTGCTTAACCCATTGAGAGAAAGAGGAGTGCGATGTGCTCTATGTTTAATCCTGAACGGTTTTTGAGGAAAATTTCCATTACCGTACTATCCATTATTCCATTCAACACTGTAAGGTACCTACCTACGTACAAAACATAAAATGTTGACTAAAAGGGTTAACCTAAATGAAGTCAAGGATTGGTTTTTCCTACTGAAAGCTGAGGAAATCTGAATTATTCAACAAGAAAACATAAAATTGCCTTCATTCAGAAAGCACTTT
>NW_007398020.1:0-901 GCF_000475195.1 Diaphorina citri | reverse complement strand
AGAGTGCCTGCCTTGTAAGTTTTAGGTCCACGGGCTTCGTTCTCGCCAAGAGCGATTTTCACCCTAAACAGATTCGTTCCGAGGATTCGTTCTTGGAACGGCTAACTTTCCCTAGAATCTTTGGCCAGTCGCTCACCATCATGTAGACCTAACAGGCGGACCTGATCAGGAAGACCTGACCGTCGGACCAGATCAAGTGTACCTGTCAGGTCTATCTGATAGTGAGAGGCTAGTTTTATCAGACACGAGTGGTGTTTACACGCATGGAACACCACTAGTAGGTATAGTGGAACAAATTGTTCAAAAGGCAGAAACACATTATCCTGACGTCACGTCACGCGAGCTCATGGGAAGTCAGAAAGATGTAGTGCAAAGTTTTCCAATAATATTGTACATAGCTAATTTCGTTCGAGACAGCAACACTACTATCACGTCACGTGACGTAACGACGTGACGTAACGGAATGGTAGTCTGGCTGCTTTTGTCAAATAGGTACTTTGTTTTTCTTCTTCGCCGTGGCACGTCCAACACTCGGCCGTAAGTTGGGGCGAGATCGGTTTCTCTTGGCCTATATAACCTCGGCTTTATCGGTGTGTCCCGGCCTGTTCGCTTGGTATCAGGAGGCTGTGGTTTGAATTCCAGCCGAGCTATGGCCGAAAAATTGACAGTAATAATAGTAGTCCACTGCCGGATGCCGGAGTAAAGGGACTTTTCAGTCCTGTTCGAGCAGTATAAATAAGTACCTATTACTATTGGTTATTGGATACGAGTATACTCATATTTCTTGTAATGCTGACTCACTCTCTAAGACGGTGACAACTTAAAGACCCCATGGGAGCGAAAGTGTTCGGGCGATGAAATGACGATTGTATGATTCAAGTCTTTGCTTTACGATCGGCTA
>NW_007398019.1:0-901 GCF_000475195.1 Diaphorina citri | reverse complement strand
GTTTCAACACTTGATCCATGAGGGTAAGTTTATCAGATACATAGATATATAACTTACCTACTGTACGAATTTTATCTTAAATTTCAAGGTCTCAATACCTAGGTAGATAGATCTGAATAATTTTAAGTAGGTACTTAACCATCAGGAACTTGGTGCTTGAACTCTATCTTGGCAAATAAGTATAGTTGGTAGTTAAATATAATTATCAGCATAGAATTATCACTTAAAAATTCGCTGTCAGTATGCAAATAGACATTATCTGTTTAGGAAGCCATCAGAAATACAGGGTGTGCCAGAAAAACACTGGCGACGGCATCTCATTTGGATTAGGTAGATCTCATTTGGAAATGAGACCTAAATACCTTGAGCCGTTGTCAGTATTTTTTTGGGCGCACCCTGTATAAGGCAGCGTCTACACTATGGTCGGTACTCGTCTCTTAAAGCACGTCCACACCACAAAGTTTTTTCATCATTAGGTATTCCACCAAAATCCTTTGATCTTATCATGGGTCCCAGGCAATGTCGGACTTTGGTCAACTGTTGACTCTAGTGCAGAATGCAGATTGATACCTGAGGTAGCCTGAGATATTGAGAGTAAAACAGCTATAGTGCATGCACACAGACATACCCAATACAAAATTTTCGAGTTGAAACTTAGACCCCATTTCGTTCGCTCAAAATTTCAAACATTTCTTTCTTTCGATGGAATTTTCCTGCTTGTGAACTTGCATTTAACGTGGCAAAATTATACGTCTTCTGGCAGAGTTACCTACCGTATAACTCCTCTTTATAACTTCCGAATACCTTAATGAAATAATCATCTCGAAATTTTTGAGAGATTATATGTTGCCCCTTCATGGTTGCATACTTTTTTAATTGAAATCTTTCTTTGTCTTTTTTT
>NW_007398018.1:0-901 GCF_000475195.1 Diaphorina citri | reverse complement strand
TTTCGTGTCGCTACGACCTCGTATAGGCCTACCAACGAAAATAGTCCCGAGCTCATATGTGAAATATGATACCTATTAATAAGGGAAAAGACGCTCCAACGACGGGGTTGGAAAAGGGTATTCCACCTGAACTCTACACCATCTTATAGCTTTTTTTCTCAGCTTTCTAACCATTATACTTTCATCTCCGATTTTGTGTCGCTACGACCTCGTATAGGCCGAGCAAGCAACTTAGTCCGGAGCTCATATGTGAAAAATGATACCTATTATTAAGGGAAAAGACGCTCCAACGACGGGGTTGGAAGAGGGTATTCCACCTAAACTCTACACCATCTTATAGATTTTTTTCTTAGCTTTCTAACCATCATACTTTTATTTCCGATTTTGTGTCGCTACGACCTCGTATAGGCCGAGAAAGGAACATAGTCCGGAGCTCATATGTGAAAAATGATACCTATTATTAAGGGAAAAGACGCTCCAACGACGGGGTTGGAAGAGGGTATTCCACCTAAACTCTACACCATCTTATAGATTTTTTTCTTAGCTTTCTAACCATCATACTTTTATTTCCGATTTTGTGTCGCTACGACCTCGTATAGGCCGAGAAAGGAACATAGTCCGGAGCTCATATGTGAAAAATGATACCTATTATTAAGAGAAAAGACGCTCCAACGACGGTGTTGGAAAAGGGTATTCCACCTAAACTCTACACCATCTTATAGATTTTTTTCTTAGCTTTCTAACCATTATACTTCCATCTCCGATTTTGTGTCGCTACGACCTCCGGACCTCGTATAGGCCTACCAACGAAAATAGTCCCGAACTCATATGTGAAAAATGATACCTATTCTCAAGGGAAAAGACGCTCCAACGACGGTGTTGCAAAAGGGTATTCCACCTA
>NW_007398017.1:0-901 GCF_000475195.1 Diaphorina citri | reverse complement strand
CAGGCGAGCGTCTTGACCACTACGCCACCGAGGCAGGTTATTCTAGTCTGCTGGAGCTTAGAGAATGTCAACATTGTTTTTCGCATTCTTGCATTACGTTTCCGTGTGACTTCGACATCATAAAGAGAATTGCATTACACAATTTTGTACCGTATCAAAATTGTTGTAAAAAAAAGAACTACTCTTTTCAATGGACTCAGTCAATGAGTCAGATCCTAAAGTTGTAACTCCATCTTCAACCCTTATAGTTATGATTATGGCTTGTTACTTGTAACCACTGAACAACCCTTTATAAATGTGATTTTTATTTTAAGAATATTGTACATAAAACCTTGTTTAGGCTAAAGGATTAAAAATAGTGTACCAAATACATAAGACCTTGTTTAGACTGCGGGAGTAAAGGGACTTCTCAGTCTCATTTTGGCAGTTATCAAAATTGTTGTAAAAAAAAGAACTACTCTTTTCAATGGACTCAGTCAATGAGTCAGATCCTAAAGTTGTAACTCCATCTTCAACTCTTATAGTTATGATTATGGCTTGTTACTTGTAACCACTGAACTACCCTTTATAAATGTAATTTTTATTTTAAGAATATTGTACATAAAACCTTCTTTAGGCTAAAGGATTAAAAATAGTGTACCAAATACAGAAGACCTTGTTTAGACTGCGGGAGTAAAGGGACTTCTCAGTCTCACTTTGGCAGTAAAAGCAGGGTATATTCTATTCAACTCTATTAATCCGTACTTGAGTATACTAAAGGTGATTTATTAATCCATCGCTCATGTGAATAATATTTCGTGAGAGCAAGGTAGCTGCCGTCTCATCTCATACTGATTAGATAACACAAGCTGTCAGTTGTATAGAGTTTGGCCACTTGTCACCATGCCATCTTATCAGAACA
>NW_007398016.1:0-901 GCF_000475195.1 Diaphorina citri | reverse complement strand
AGAACTCTATTATTGGGTTACTTCCCCTGATTTAGGCTGTTGGAATGCTATATTATAGTGTCGAGCTTCCCGATATATGTAGAGTTCAATTCAATACTAGAGTGCCGGAACCCAGCCACCTGATTAGGCTGCCGCCACTCTAGTTTTTTTCCCCAGTGTAGAACAGAATTGATGAGTAAAGGAATAGAATAGAATAGACTTCTGGAGTCAAAGATGAACTTGTAGTCCAGCCAGAAGCTTCAGTGTATAAAGTGTATTATTGCCAAGAGGTCCTTCCTTTTAGAAGGAAGAAAATTACATTGTCCAGAAAGTAAGTGAGATGGAGAAAAAGAGCGAGAGAGGGAAGGAGGAGGAAGAGGAGGAGGAGAGGGAATATTATACTCAGTTGGGAAATATCATTTTTCGTTACGGTCAGGGATCTTTCCATTTCTTCTTCGTCTTCTTCTTCTTCGTCTTCTTCTTCGTCTTCTTCTTCTTCTTTTTCTTCTTCTCTTCCCCCTCTTCCTCTTATTTTTCCCTTATTTTTCTACTCCTTCTCCTCTTTATTTACTTCATTCCCTCGTCCACTTTCTTCATCTCATTTTTCCCATTCTTTTTCCTCCTCCTCCTCCTTCTCCTCCTCCTTTTCTTCTTCTTCTTCTCCCCCTCTTCCTTTTCTTCATTTCATCGTTCACTTTCTTCATCTCACATTCTTTTTCTTCCTCCTCCACCTCCACCTCCTCCTCCTCCTCCTCCTCCTCCTCTTCTTCTTCTCCTCCTTCGTCCCCATTTCTTATTTCTACAGGAAAAAGTTTTCTATTAGGCAGTAATAATATCTTGTATGTAGTTGTAGCTGCTACACTTATTGGGTTAACTTTCACATACACGTTGCCTCTCTGTGGACTTCGTACTCTTTGGAGTA
>NW_007398015.1:0-901 GCF_000475195.1 Diaphorina citri | reverse complement strand
GTAATACTGTGATACCCACAAAGTTGTGAGAAAGCTCTCTGCTTTAACACAAAGATACCATGATTTGATTTGATTTGAATTTTATCAAAATGTGACAAACCGTTCGAGAGAGTTATGGAATTTCCAATTTCTTGAAGCACACTTGCTTAACACAGTTCAATAGGTAGAGGTACCTATCACAAATGTTGTTCCCCGAATTTAACACCTACACTGGGGGGGTGAATACCTGCGGCCCGCCAATGTTCAACAAATATCAAAAATGGCCCTCTATACATTTTGAGTTTGACATGCCTGCCCTACACCTCGAAAAATTAATGTTCTTAATTGAGACATTATTTGTTGCACCTTGCATACTCATTGGGTTTCCGGGCACTCAGACAAAATTTTATGTCCGGTTTTCCGTTTTGTCCAATGCTACAAATTAGGTGTTCTTCTTATTGTGTTCTTCTCTACAAATTAGGTATTAGGTACACTGTAGTATTCTCCATGGACAAGAGTAGGTAGGTACTTTGAGTTACCCACGGATGTATAACTTCTGGCGTGATTAGTTAGACGGGTGACTTGATAGCTTGACACACAAAAGCTCTCTAGTTGGCTGAATGAACTACATAGCTACCTAATAATGTTTAACTTGTCCTGAACGTTTTTGGGTCCCTTGGACCTATGAAGATCTCACAGAGGAGGCTATTCTTTTGAAAGAGTACCACAGTTTACTGACCTACTGGTCCATAGGTTCTTGTCACAGTAGGTTATTAACCTTTGAGCGACTGTTGGGGATAGTGTCCGAGCACGGTCTGAGAACAAAAACTCTAATAACAAACAGTGTATAGTTCATCCAGATCAATGTGACAGCAATGAGTCATCAACCCAAAATGAAGGAACCAATCAGATTGCAGGAAAT
>NW_007398014.1:0-901 GCF_000475195.1 Diaphorina citri | reverse complement strand
AAGAGGAAGAAGGAGAAGGAGGAGGAGAAGGAGAAGGAGGAGGAGGAGAAGAGGAAGAAGGAGAAGGAGGAGGAGGAGGAGAAGAAGAAGGAGAAGAAAGAGAAGAGGAAGAAGGAGAAGGAGAAGAAGGAGGAGAAGAACCTATGCTTAGGTACCAATACCAATGAAATACATAAGTAAGTACCAATTACTATAATAATATCAACTATCAACCTTGTTCTTCTTGTAAAAATATAATAATAGGTACCTACATGCCTATTCAGCCTATTGCTATGATATCATTGAGCGACAATGATGCTATATTGAATTGAATCCAATCAATTCAATTGTCAATTCTAAGTATAGATAAATAATAATCATATCTCTTATCTATATCTATTAAATAGATTCTATTTATTGATACATGTGATTGGGCCTCCACCATTTGTATTAGTAAAGTATACGTAACACCAATCAAATAGACTCTTGAGTTGAAGGCAACCAGGCGAGGTTAACACTAGAGGCGTTCTCTACCACCTAACCCTGAGAGCTCCGTTATTATGTGGTTAATTTCCTCCCCTGATTCCTATCACATACATTACATTACATTGAAATGGGGGTCTTTTCTGATGAAATTCCTGTGTGCGGAGTCCAGTATGTAGGATTTTCCTATCACATAACTCACATAAGTATTGCACACCGAAGCTCTTGGGTTCACTTCCCGACAGAATTTAAGTGTTAATAGTGTCTCAAGTAGTAGGGTATAAATTCTCAGGACCTCTAGAAGATTGGTACCTACAAAGATGGGACCTACCTATAGTGTGTCCAGATCAATATGGCAGCTAAAAAATAGGCATTGTTGCCAAACATGTCACATGTGCAATAGTAGAGAATCTCTAAAAGGGGAAGCTATATTGCACAG
>NW_007398013.1:0-901 GCF_000475195.1 Diaphorina citri | reverse complement strand
CATTACATTACGCGACAGGGTATGACGAAATCCAATTCGGGTGAAGACTGAAGAGCCCGCCGAATGATTTCAGAGACCCATAGAGCACCTGAATTCGTATGTCCCCTGGATAAGTTAGAGAGAAACAATCACTAACATTTATTGATAGACTACCCAAAGTTTGGATTGCCAAAACTTCATGCCTACATGGCATACTTTTCAGACAGAATGATACAGTTGAAATGAAATTAGAAACTAGCAAACTACAACGGAAGGAGCTTTTTAACGTTTTCTTCTCTTGTAATGTCAACAGTGGCCATTCTCTGGTCTGTCATTACATTACGCGACAGGGTATGACGAAATCCAATTTTCGGGTGATGACTGAAGAAACGGTTTAATTTTTGATCCCCGACTTTCTTCCTAATAAGTCCACAGAGCACCTGATTTGTAAGGTAAGGGTAGATTCGCAGGAGCTTCACCCATCTTCTAGGGCTGTTTGACCCTATAGCTCACACCCAAGTAGGCGTCCACAACGGAGAACCGACCATCGACCCTCGCCTGGTACCGACCCAGGAGAAAATCAACCATGCTAATGAGTAGAAGCGTCCTCAACGAAGCCTTGACCATAGTACCGATCCTCGCAGAAAATCAAGAAATTGAGCTGAGTATCTTTTCTGCGGTGGTCGATGGTCCAAGATCAAGGTCTATGGTCCAAGACCAAGGTATAGGGTCGCCGTTGTGGCCGCGCACTATGCCTCAGGGAGGGCGTTTTTTAGGGTTTAGTACAAGGAGTTAAGCCTGAGATCCGGGTAATAGGTGTACTCTACACACAGTATGCGTCCATATTTTTCATTTTCTTCATCCCATTTTTCTCCTCTATTGCTCCTTTCTCCCTCCATCCGTTCTTCATTCTTTTGGGGAT
>NW_007398012.1:0-901 GCF_000475195.1 Diaphorina citri | reverse complement strand
TACTCACAGAATAACGTAAACTTGATGTAGCAGTAACACTTGAACCATTCTCATTCTAGCCCAGGAGTCTTCAAGTGATGGTTGCGGTTGTTCTACTTCCTTCCAAACTAAGGTTCACACATCGACCACATTTCTTACATCGCTTTCCATTGTGATTCTCATGTGTAGTCAAGTGAAACCTCTTTCAAGCGAGCTATCTAGTTTTCAATAATTTTCACAAGTGTGTTCAAGTACCCGAGCAGGGAGTTTGGTATCCTATTGTAATTTTATATCTAAACCCAATGCAATGCTCTGGTGAATATCAAAACTCATTACAACTCTGAAACTTGTGGTAAGCACTCTGTTATTATCACAAGTAAAAGATGGAATTATAGCTCGAGTTGTAACTGTAGTGATATCAACGTGAATTAGTAGAGTGATTGTTATTGCAGATCAACATAAAGCGTTAGGAAATACGAGTATATGTACCTGACTTCAAACTTCACTAACGATTAAATATTTCTTGTACGAATCTTTCCTGGGTGAGATTTGAAGGCGGAATTCTTTCCTTCTATAACCTCATGCAGAGGAGATTGGTCATTCATTGGACACTTTTTTTCTAAAAAATGTGTGTCCTTACAGTTTGTTATTTTCTAAGCTCTTTCACAAGTTCTTCCTTTACTTCATCTCTATATCCGTGTTTACAGACTTCCTCTTCACTTCTTTTTTTGTTTAGATTGTGAATAAAACATTTATTTTCATTCTATTATTTATACTATTTTGTAGATTGTTTGAAAGAGGTAGGTACATATGTATGTATGTAGGTATGTTATACGGAAAGCAAGGAGAAGCAGTTTTTCTTCGTAATGGCTTTTCTACTTTTTCCAGCGTTATTCTTATTCCGAGACTCCAAGGTAAAAAA
>NW_007398011.1:0-901 GCF_000475195.1 Diaphorina citri | reverse complement strand
GGCATGAAATTTTATCCTCATTTATTTGAGAGTGTGACCACATAATAATGGAGCTCTAAGGGTTAGGTGATAGAGAACGCCTCCGGTGTTAACCTCACCTAGTGGTTACCTTCCACTTAAGAGTCTATTATTATTAATTTGAGTTTTTCTCTTAAGGAAACAAACACGCACCAAAAAATGAATTATTTTTATTGGAGTGAATCTTAGTGCGACATCTCTCTATGTCTCAATAAAAAATCTGATCGTCTTTTCTCTCTACACTCTACACTTAATTCTATCCTTTCCCCTCAAACATTCCTCCTCCCCCTCTCTTCTTCATCTCTTTTCCTTCTCTCTCACTCTCCTCCTCCCACAACCTTCTCCCTCCCTCTCCCTCCTCCAATCTTCTTTCTCTCTATCCCTTCTTACATCCTAAGACGGATGTTTAAATCTCTTTCTTCCCAGCTAGATACGAATCTAGAATATCTAGATTGTAGCTAACCTGTATCTTGTGTGTCTCTCGCTTTATATTGCTCTCTGAAGAGCTTTTTCTAAGAATTATGTAGAAAAAACGACATGAAGTGAGAGGGGGAGAGGGGAGGAAAAGAGGAGAAATTGGGAAAGAGAGAGGAGGAGGAAGAAGAAGAAACAAAAAAAATGAAGGAAGAGGAAGAAGATAAAGAAGAATAAGATAAATAAGGAGGAAAAGAAGAAGAAGGAGAGAAGAAATAAGTTGGTGTTTTTTGAATAGCTTTTTTTCCGGGAATCTTGCATTAGTTCCCTACCAGCTAAGGTTCACTTACATTTTATTCTTGTTAGATTTCTGAAAATTGAGTTGTACCCAACCCAAGAGGAGCTAGTGGTAGAATCTACGCGTTCTTTTAACATAAAATCGATTTTAGCAAAGATAACCTAATTGTAT
>NW_007398010.1:0-901 GCF_000475195.1 Diaphorina citri | reverse complement strand
AAGGTGTTTTTCATATCTACATAATATTATAAACTACCTATCTATATCTACATATTTTACTATGAACACCTGAGCACCTCCCATTGATAGCATGTTAATGGGTAAAAAGACATAAGTGCCTACATAATTATTATTGCCTCTTTAAATAGATCAGAACAGAAACCTTGGGTGGAAACCGTTTCTCTGTAATGATGACAGATTAAATCACTTCATTACGGCTAAAAATAAAACTATTTCTAGTCTCCAGGACTCTCTTTGTTGTACAATGATTGCCTATATTAAATTTTTCCTTAGTTGTACAGTGATTATCTACAAAAGGCATAGCCCCAGGGCATTTTACAACTGTGCAACTTTCATGTATTGCGTTTCTCTCTAATGATGACAGATTAAATCACTTCATTACGGCTAAAAATAAAACTATCTCTAGTCTCCAGGACTCTCTTTGTTGTACAACGATTGCCTATATTACATTTTTCCTTAGTTGTACAGTGATTATCTACAAAAGGCAAAGCCCTAGGGCATTTTGCAACTGTGCAACTTTCATGTATTGCATCTGGCCTAGGCGATTTCAAGAACTTGATCTGTAACTAACAACGAGCAATGACTAATCAATAGTAATAATAGTAATCAATTGTTCAATTATCCTCGAGTTTATCAATTTTTAGAACTGAATTAAACAGACAAGATCAATAGTAATAATAGTAATCAATTGTTCAATTATCCTCGAGTTTATCAATTTTTAGAACTGAATTAAACAGACAAGTTTTAGATATTACTTATCAGTAGAATACTTGAGTAATTTATACCTGAATAATCATGTTAGTACAGTGGAACCTCGATAAGAGATAACTCGATAAGAAATAAAACTCGATAGTAAATAGAAATTGCGTGTTCCCTTCCG
>NW_007398009.1:0-901 GCF_000475195.1 Diaphorina citri | reverse complement strand
TCTCATTGAATTGAAGGGTTACCACTTTGTTGAAGTCCCTATCGCTATCACCAAACATGCAAACGGACTTTCTATGGATGATTTTTACAAAGTGGTCTCAAAAAGGACTGACTTTGTAGATCAAAGACGCAAACGAGACGGTTTCTAAAAGAAATCATTTTGTAGACAATATTTCCAACTTGATCTGATTGACACTCTTTCCCTCGTGCATATAAGCCTATCATCATTGGCGATTATTCAGAGCAATCAAGTCAAAATGTTACATGCAAACGGACTTTCTATGGATGATTTTTACAAAGTGGTCTCAAAAAGGACTGACTTTGTAGATCAAAGACGCAAACGAGACGGTCTCTAAGAGAAATCATTTTGTAGACAATATTTCCAACTTGATCTGATTGACACTCTTTCCCTCATGCATGTAAGCCTATCATTGACGATTATTCAGAGCAATCAAGTCAAAATGTTTGAAAGGATTGCGGAACATATACAACATACAACCATTGCTTCATCAAGAGAAGCAATTGCTGGCCACAGAATAGAGAGAAGTGGTGAGATAAAAAAGCGAAAACTATATCCAAGGAAACAATTGAATCCCGAGCTGCATATGTGGGAACTTTGCTTAATATCCATAGGAAGACCTCTCCTAACACATAGCAATGTATGGGAAATAGTTCAGCTCTCCTGTGCATAGCAGGGACTGAGTTATAGAAGGGGTGAGAGGGACCCCTTTATAAGTGTTAGATGTTATTAAGGGGTTTTTCTGAGGTACCTATACTGAGTGATGACTGGTCCCACGGAACTCACCCAAGTTCGAGCCTGAAGCTGAAACTCATAACAGGTGGGGAGAGGGGAGTCATGAACCATCAAGGGAAGCCCCTCTGAATATTTTTTAATTCCCTCT
>NW_007398008.1:0-901 GCF_000475195.1 Diaphorina citri | reverse complement strand
AGGCCCAATCGGTGACCAAAGCTAATAAAATTTATCCTGTGTTTTAAACAGTTTCGTCAAATTTAGGTATTCCCTGTTCAAGAAGGGAAAAAAGTAAAGGTTTTTTTTAGCTCAAGTTATAGTATTGGAAATCACTTCACTCATTCAATACCAAAGATTTAATGAGAAGATTGAATATCTTGGCTGTCAGACGGTTCTTGAGGAATACAAGCTTCGGGGTGTCGATTAGATTTGAACCTGTAGAGAGAGATTGTTTTACCAATGAGTTACTTCTGTTGAGTCTGCGATTTTTCAATGAGATCGGGAAAACTAAGGAATGAAAATCCTTTGTGTGTAAAAGTGCAATAATATTCACTAAAATCGAGCCAACCGTTCGGGAGTTATCGCAGATTCGTAGAAGCTTAACCGATCCTACCGCAAGACAAAGGTCCTCCTTACAGAACTTTCAAAAGGCCCAATCGGTGACCAAAGCTAATAAAATTTATCCTGTGTTTTAAACAGTTTCGTCAAATTTAGGTATTCCCTGTTTAAGAAGGGAAAAAAGTAAAGGTCTTCAAACTCAATTTATAGTATTGGAAATCACTTCACTCATTCAATACCAGTTACACCTACCTGGTTGGCTAAGTGCTACACACAGCATAGACTGTAGCTGTGCTATTAGTTCCAATGCACCGTGTTGCACAGGATTTGTATTTGTTCTAATCACAGGATTCAAGCTTTCTGTTACATAAATATCACTCTCTGGTAATGTGTTCTGAACTTCGAATATCTGAAAAAGAAAAGAAAAGAAAAGAAAAAAAAATCATTTGTGTTGAGCGCTAGGTAATGGTTACCATAAAGACTGTTTGCTGATTGGTGCATTAGGATGGACTTTTTGGTGTGACTGAGAAGCTCAGAACCA
>NW_007398007.1:0-901 GCF_000475195.1 Diaphorina citri | reverse complement strand
CAAATTTGGTAAATAATAGCTAATGAATAAGTACTAATTGGTGAATAAGTAGCTAAGAATAAGTAGCTAATGATTTAGCGAAAAAGTAAATCTATGCCTTGACTGGGACTTGAGACCGTGACCTGCTGATTACCATGGCTCATGTCCATTGAACTAACAAGCAACTTAAGTACAGCCTATAGATAAGTATTAGGTACCTACTCGTACGTCACCCCAATCAATGTCTTAGCAAGGTAGGTAAATATCTAAGATATAACTCGATAAGCAAAAAGTCAAAGATAAGCAAAATACAATATGTACCTATAGTCTCCTATAGATATGCAAAACGTCTAATAAATCGATCGATCGAGCACTCCATAATCAATTCACACGCTTGTGTTCGATCTCAAAAGATAAGAGTTTCAGATCACCTAATTAGGTGATCTAATTAGGTGAATGCAAGGGTAAGTAAGGTCAAAGGTTAATAAGTTGGACAGCGTTAGGCAGAAAAGAACCATGAGGTGATTCCCCTTATGAATGGTTCTTTTCTGCTAAATGCTATCCAGGTATAGAAAGTTAGGGTAAGTACCTAAGGTTAGTATAAGGTAAGTTATAGGTTTTACTTTCAAAGTGCTTGGAACCTTGAAAATAGAGGAAAGTTATCTAAAGTTAACGTCATAGATTTCAGATTTAGATTCTCTGTAGAATAAGATCGATTTGAAAGAGATCATAGATAGATAGTAACTAGATAGCCAAATCAAAGTGAATTTTCCCAAGAAAGCTATCTTGAAAAGTCATTGGATATGAATACAATACCTACGAATAAACAACCTATATTATCAGATGAAGCTTTTTGTACATGTACACTGAAAAAAATGACTGATAGGGTGAACCAAGTTTCAAGAGACTTTGGGTGAAAGAG
>NW_007398006.1:0-901 GCF_000475195.1 Diaphorina citri | reverse complement strand
CACAAAATCTGAACCCAAATTATAAAACAACACTCTCCCCAGGAGGTAAAACTTTCCCCACACGGGTGTAAACTCCCTTCCCATATGGGTGTAAAATCCCTCCCCATATGGTGTAACATGTATAGGGATATGGTTATCATAATTTAATGTAAATTGTTTAATGCAATATGTTGGGGAAACTTTTGTTCTAGTTTCGAATCCCTATTTCAAAACTCGTTTTTGGAATAATTATTTCGCCCTTTGGATTTTGGGCCAATCTGAATAGGTACTCCTCCTGCGGGGGTCCGTAGGAGTACTTCTTCTGAGTAAATTTTTGTAATGTGCTAAAGGAGAAAAATAATCAAAAATGCATGTTCCCCAAATCCAAATAAAATGTCAGAACCTAACAATCAGCACAAAAGTAAGACTCCTAAAAATGCTATATCTTCTCCATCCTCCTCTATGGAGTTGAATCATGGACACTGAATGAAAACACGGCAAAGAGACTGGAAGCGTTTGAGATGTGGTTAATATACAGACGAATACTGAAAATATCATGGACAGAACACATAACCCATGAAGAAGTGCTAAGACGAATGAAGAAAGGGAGGGAACATCTTCAAAATAAGAAAACTCCAATATCTGGGCCATATCATGCGGAATGACAACAAATACACCCTACTACAACTCATCATCCAGGGGAGAATTGAAGGAAAACGAGGACGCGGCAGGCGCAGAATCTCCTGGCTGCACAATTTGAGAAAATGGACTGGAAAAACATCCACGGAACTATTTCGCATAGCTGTACACAAAATCAAACTTGCCAAGCTGGTCGCCAACATCCGCAACGGATAAGACACTACAAGAAGATAATATAATAAGACTTTGTTTAATCTGTTTCAAGTCTGTTTCTTCCTTTCTT
>NW_007398005.1:0-901 GCF_000475195.1 Diaphorina citri | reverse complement strand
CTTACAAGGCAGACGCACTACCAACTAAGCTAACTAGGCTGGCAAAAAACAAACTCTTTAAATCCCTGTAGGTAAGTACCTACTTTTAAAGTTTCAACACTTAACCCCTGTGAGGCTTAGGTGTAAGGGCAAACAGCCCCAAAAGGATGGGTTAACCTTATACGAATCTACTAAGTAGAAGTAGGAATGTACTTTTAGAGATTTTTGTAAGGAAATCACTTTCAATTGACTGCCCTCACAGTTCTATTAAATACTATGTGGTCAAATGTCAAATCATCAAACAAATGAGGATAAAACTTCATGCCTCGGCTGACATTGATCCACCACCCTCCTGTTTACCAGACGAGTGTCTTGAACACACCACCGAGGCAGATAAGTCAAACACAAACGCATGTACCAAAAGCCGAAAATCATTCTTTCAAATAATTTTTCGAAGACGTCAGATTTTCTGAATGGGAAGTATTGTGTCTCTCCTCACGCATCTGATGAGGGACATACGGAATAGGCATGCTACGACACAGATGAGGTAGGTATTACTACGAAACAAAAAGGCGATGAAACCGTTTTCTAAGGTGTCTCACCTTCCTTCTCTTTTCTAACCGAAGGCCTCTCGCACATAGGAAGCGAACTCGCAAGATGCGACGATAAAGGCCTCTCAAACTGAGGCGACTTAGACGCTCGACTCTTGACTTCAGTGTGGAAGGTACAAGTATGCATCATTTTCAAAAGGTTTGGTGGCACAGATGGCGCAACTGTCCACTACCTACTAAAAGTCGGGTGGCTATTGTGTATTTTGTTGTGGGAAAGACCGAACTAAACGCCTTATGCCCAACACTAACACTCAGACCGACTTGAAGTCTGAGGTGGAAAAAGCTTCAGACTTAGACCTGGGTCTCAAGCT
>NW_007398004.1:0-901 GCF_000475195.1 Diaphorina citri | reverse complement strand
TGGACATTGTAGGTCCTCTTCCCCTTGCAGATGGTTTCCGGTACTGCCTGACAATAATTGACCGATTCACCCGCTGGCCAGAGGCGTTCCCTATTGCCGACATCACAGCTGAAACCATTAGCAAGACTTTGATCACCGGTTGGATTTCCAGATTTGGTGTGCCTCAAGTCATCATCACTGACCAAGGGAGACAATTTGAGTCTAGCTTGTTCTCTGAGCTCACAAAGATCTTGGGAGTCCAACGTATCCGTTCCTCTCCTTATCACCCTCAGGCTAACGGAATGATTGAGAGATGGCATCGCACCCTCAAATCTGCCCTGTCCTGTCACAATGCTTCCTGGCCTGAGGCTCTACCTATGGTTCTGCTTGGGTTGCGTTCTACCTACAAGGACGATCTGAAAACTACCCCAGCAGAATTGGTCTACGGTCAGCAGCTTCAACTTCCTGCTGATATTGTTACAAAAACAGATTTAACCTGTCAAGACTACACTACTTTTGTCTCACGGCTGAGGAACTATATGAGACAGATTGCATCCAAACCTACAGCACATCATAGTGGCAGCCAATTCCGACCTTTCATTCCACCAGATCTGAAAACTTGTTCCTATGTGTTTGTTCGAAATGATGCAGTCAAGTCTCCTCTCCAGCCGCCCTACAATGGACCTTATCAGGTTTTGAGTAGAACTGACAAAGTGTTCAAGTTGCTGATAAACGGAAAAGAAAGTTCCATTTCAATTGATAGACTGAAGCCAGCCTACTTGGAGTCTGATGGATGTGTTCAAACTCGCTCTGGTAGAAATGTTCGCCCTCCTCAAAGGTTCTCATCGTGACTTAGTGCCTAAGTCACTTGGGGGGGACTACTGTAGCGGTGCTGGCCAGAGAATATAATTTGTGTCAGTCT
>NW_007398003.1:0-901 GCF_000475195.1 Diaphorina citri | reverse complement strand
AACCTTTTACATTTTCTAACTGAACCTCTTTTTCTTTTACAATAGTTCGTAGTTCCATTCAAATCATCACACATTCAATGATTCAATCATGAAAGGGTCTTAAAAATAAATAAGTACCTCCTAACCTTTTACATTTTCTAACTGAACCTCTTTTTCTTCGACAATAGTTTGTTACTCAGTTTGGGATCTACTGGTCTGAATATTCAGATCAATATGTATGACATGAATAATTCAGACAATCTTGTGTATGTAGTGTGACATCCATTCCAATGTGGGACACCTGTCTGAGATCATTCCTGTAGAAATCTAGTGTACGAGTTTCGTATACCTGTACGAGTGTACGCCCTCTACATTTTCTTCATTTTTCGATTCATTTTCCGAGGAACCATAAATTCTAGCCCTGAATCCCTTTCTTATTACTTCAGATTCTTTAAAGCTGTGTCCACACGAAGTCGATGCCGTCGTTCGACTCTATCGATCTCGACTGAAACCTTCCACCCTGCCTCGACAACATAGATTCACCCCGTTGATCGACCATGTGTAGACACAGCTTTAGATCCATGTAAATTGTACACCCTAACCCAAAACTTCAAGGCACCTAAGGTACTAGGTTGAAATCTCGACTGGGGTGGCAGTTTTCTGACTGAATTAGTCCGTCAAATTCGGTCACAATTTCAACCCTAGGAGGGATTTGAACCTGGCACCTCAAATTCAGGAGTCAGGACTTCCGTTCTCACGTGAACTTTGTCCTAAAACCTTGTTTATACTGCCATCATATTAGAACTGAAAAGCCCCTAATAAAACCATCAGTTTACAACACTCAGGTGACATCTTTTCTAGATACAAAACGCATTGCAAAACGAAAAACACATGCAAATGAATACCTCCCTGACCAGCACAT
>NW_007398002.1:0-901 GCF_000475195.1 Diaphorina citri | reverse complement strand
TTTTTTACCATCCGTTTTTCCCTCTTTTACCACTTAGCGAACTTACGTAAACCTAAACTTTCGAGCCGGTTACTACACCTTTTCCCTTGACTTTGTACCCCATTCAGGCTACTTAATTAACACTCCCATTGTTTTCAGTGTCATCTTCACACACTCTCAAAATGCATCACTCCTCTATCCATAAGACACAACACTGTCACCTCTAATCCATCTCTCTAAACTTCCTCTCCTTCTAAACCTCCCTCTCCTCTAAATTTCCCTCTCACCTCTAATCCATCTCTCTAAACTTCCGTCTCTCCCCTTTAATCATGCTACTCCCCCTCCCCTTATCTCTTCCCCTACTCTCACTATCCCTTCCCCTCCTTCTAATCTCCACCGGCCTATGTTCTCATCACGAGAACTACCTAAGTAACGGCACGGACTACCCTAGCACCCAGCCTCAGATGTTAGCCGTCAGAATGCATGAGTGGGGCGAACCTGATGTGCTCAAGCTGGAAACCTGTGATGTACCTCCGCCTCCCAATGACGACCAGGTAGGAAGGGGGTTAATATTGAAGGAATAATCATGACCAGGTAGGAATGGAATGAATAAGCATGAAGAGGTAGGACGGAATGGGTTAATGAACGAAGGAAGTGAGTTCCCAAGTTTTAAATCTATTTTTGCATGGCTGGGATCACACCTTTTTCTTCTACGACTTCTAGATCCCGAGATAAATCGATTTAAAAAATACCGGTAAATCGTGAACTTTGACGTCACGGCGTACGCTCCCGTAGGCGAAGACGTCACATCAAATGTCCCGAGCAAAGCTCCTTCGCAGGAAAAGCATTAATGTGTTTGTGCGCATACGTTTCTGCGCAGTTCTTTCTGCTCCTCCGCTAACGCGCTTGCATAGTGGCGCTA
>NW_007398001.1:0-901 GCF_000475195.1 Diaphorina citri | reverse complement strand
CGGTTTTGGTTGTGTTTTATGTGACGAAGGTATTGGAGTAACCTAGGTATTGGAATTTCCCTACTTGTTTCCTTTGCCTTCTCTGAACATCCTTGAAAGATTTGTTTCCAAATGCTACTTTCTCACGCCCATCACGTTATCCTAATCCCTCTGCTTGATCAATCCCTACACATCCCTCTATTTGTCGAATCCCTAATTCCCCAACATATTTATGCACATACAGACATATTTATGTAGGTACATAATATGTACATTTGTACATACTTCAAGTTATCCAGATCTTCAGCCTAACCAGCTTCAATCTTTATTTGTCCAACCTACTTCGAACTAAAATTCAACCCACAATCTTCTTTCTCACGGAGTATTAACACTTTGAGTGCCACGTCTGAAATACCTACATAGTAATGAAATATTTATTCTTTTTATTTCTTATTAATTTTGTTATTTCGAGGATTGATAGAGGGAACTGTAACTGCTAAGGTGTTATCGTCTAAAAAGGGAAGAAAGAAGGAAGACAGGATAGGAGAAAGCCAGCAGTTCCGGGAACGAACCTTATTTAGGATAAAATCCGCCCTGGGTGGGAATCGAACCCGAGACCTAGCGCTTACAAGACGTAATAATGAAGGAAGGACGGACTAAAAAGGAGAAACAAACAAGAGAAAACGTAAGGAATGATAAGAAAAAGAGAAAAGAAACGGAAGGAAAGAAAGAAACCGACCATATGGGAATGCCAGGATAGAGTGATAACTAAGAGAGAGATAAAGAAGAGAGAGGAGAAGGGAGAGGGAGAGAGAGAGGGAAGGAAACAAAGTTTTCTAATATTAAAGAAAGAAAGAAACTAAAACTTCTTGTTGGTTGTTTGAGCGAGAGAGGGCGACAAAAAAAAAGAAGGTGAAATAAA
>NW_007398000.1:0-901 GCF_000475195.1 Diaphorina citri | reverse complement strand
ACACCTTGCTTAGACCAACGTCAGTGGCGATGGGTATCAGGTTGTCAAACCTAAGAGAGACCTATGTAACTATTGAACCTTTGAAGAGTAAAAAGAAGTAGGGTTCCGCCTCCTGGACGAAGTTTTACTGCTCACGACAGGAGCACTAGGCTAGAGTGGTTCAAATTCTTCAAATGTTGAACCACGGTCGTATGTCATCCATAGTACACAAGTATAGAATTTTTTAAGTCAATCGGTCTAGTGAAAGTAGCTTAAAAGTTAATTACACGATTTGATCAATTTTAAACAAACAACCAGAGATCCCAAGTTAAAATGTAAAACCATGTCAAGTTTTTATGTAAAAGTAACTAAACTAAATGAATTATAGCAGGCATACTAAATATTACATAATATGTAGGTACATAGGTACCTACTTCATAATCTTATGAAAACAGTCACTAATCAGCCGATAGATGTCCTGTCTTTCCATTTTCTTTGTGCTTGGCCACTGGAAATCACTCAAGATAGTCATAATTAGATAATGAACTGAGCAACACCTGTTGTTTATACTAGCAGGATGGGAGGTATTCCTGGTACACACAGACGCGTAACGAGATTAATGAGTTATAATGCAGACATAATGACAGACGGGGAGTCCTAGAGATATTTCCAGTGGAGACAAAAACTACCGGTTCTCAAGTTCATTAGTCTATGGTTAGCCAGCGGCTTTTTGTGAACGCTAGAAACTACAGCTCTGAAAACTCCGGAAAAGGGACTTTCCAGTCTCACCCTTCCTTTTTTATGACAGAGAGAGAGGGGGGAAGGGAGAGGAGAGAGGGGGAGAGAGAGAGAAATAGATAATGAACCCGCTACCTCCTGGTTGGAATCCTGAATGAGTACCGCGAGGCTACTCAGCTATATC
>NW_007397999.1:0-901 GCF_000475195.1 Diaphorina citri | reverse complement strand
GCCCCCTCCTCTCTGTTTGTCAAGGTCAACCCCAAGCCGGAGGATGAAAGCCTGTTCCTGCATCCTTCCAATGTATCATCCGCCATCGCCAAGTGAGTTATCTGGGACAACCATTAATTTTATTGACGATTATTTTATCTAAAAAATCTAATCATGATTTATTTGTGGTGAAGCTGAGAGCTTCTTCACAATTTTTGTGGATATCACAGCATTACAAAGAGCATTCCTGTACTATTTCTGACATATCTATAATTTTTCTTTTTACTCTGTTAATGCCGCCACTGATCGCTACTCGATTAAAGTAGCTACTCAATTGTCCTTACGAGGCTGAGTGCACCCCGGACTCCAAGCACAAAGCCGAAAAAATCTCGGTCCCGCTGGGAATCGAACCCGGACCTCCTGCGTGCAAGCCCAGTGTGATACCCACTCGGCCACGGAGGTTGCTCCGATTATTTTAATAAGCGAAGGATTATTTTAATAAGCGACTGATTGAGGATTATTTTGATAACCAAGTAACGGAGGATTATTTTGATCGTTTTGGGGAAAATGGCCTTATAGTGAAAAATTCCGACTTATGTTAGTAAAGTTAGTTTGATTAAGCGATTAATCGATTATTATTTTAAACGACATGTTATAACGATAACGCATAGTTAAAGCGCCTAAAAGGAAAAAAAAAAGGAGCAGAACCTAAGCCCGGCCCCTTCGCTTTTCCATTGGCCGTTACAATACTTTTCCATACTTTTCTAATATAGGGTAATAGGGCACTGCGGTTTCTGGTGCCTCTTTGCTCAATCTGTTTGGGTTTCTCCGCAGAACTCTCCCTGAATCTCCCAAGTACAAGATCCTCAGTGTGGAGCTGCATCTCAAGATACCCACCTCATGCGGTGTTGTCAGCGCTAGC
>NW_007397998.1:0-901 GCF_000475195.1 Diaphorina citri | reverse complement strand
CCGAGGTATGGCATTTTATTCTCAGTAGTATTGAAGAATTTGACAGTATAAAATAGTAAGAGCATCAGTAACTAACTGCTGGATTAAAGGGACTCTTTAGTCCTAGGCCGGCCACTCACTATCAGGTAGAACTCACAGGCGGACCTGATCAGGTGTACCAGTCAGGTCTACCTGATAGTGAGTGGGTTGGCCCTATTCTAACAAAGCTGTGTTTTCATGAAAGAGCTCCTCCAAGAGAACCCTGCCACTTAAAATACCACAGAAAGTATACCTACACATTGGGCACTAATATTATTGGTCTTCCTTTGACTTCTATTTCTTTTCTTCTTTGTTCTGTCAGGCGCCTTTAAAAGAAAACGGAGAACTCTCACAAGAGGTTAAATCTCCTGCTGAGACCTCACTATCACGTGACGTTCCATTACTCCCTCTCCTCGGAAAAAAAAACACTGGGAATGAAAGTCTTTGTAAATCTGAAATATAAATTAACTTTCCAATCCAACATGCTACCTGTCTAATAAAAGACGAACTCAGCGGCTTATCAAATGAGGACAAAATTACGTGCCTCGGCTGGGATTGAACCCACGCCCTCTTCATGCTCCGAGTTGGTGAAACTCACCAATCCCACTAGTCATTCTAAAAATAGCCTTCCTCTTAGAATGCCTTTGACTCTTTTGAGTCGCTGAATAATAGCGATTTTTTGGAAATAAAAATTAGCTTCCCGTTAACTGACTCTTTAACGTTATTAACGGGACGCTAATATTGGTAGAAAAAACTCTCTATTAACATTAACATGTCGCTTTTGGGATTCGAAACGCAGTCTCTCCTGGCTGCGAAGTCAGTGTCTCTAGCCAACACTACTACTGGGGCGGGGCTGGTGAGTGTTTAAAATGTAAAAATAGGT
>NW_007397997.1:0-901 GCF_000475195.1 Diaphorina citri | reverse complement strand
TTTTTCTTCTAATGCTCTTCTCCAACTTTCCAATTCCCATTACTTCTGGGTTACTTCCGCACAAAACGACATCGTCTGCAAACATCATGCACCAAGGTGCCAGTCGTCTTATATTTTCTGTTAAGACATCCATTATCAGATCGAATAGATATGGACTTAGGGCAGATCCTTGGTATAGTCCCACTTGCACAGGAATACGTTCTGTGAGGCCCACACTGCTTCTTATCTTTGTTGTCGCTTTCTCATACATGTCTCTCACTATCCTCACATACTCCTCAGGTGTTCCCTTCTCTCTCAAACATTTCCATATTTCTTCACGTGGCACTCGATCGTAAGCTTTTTCTAGGTCTATAAATACCATGGATAGTGATTTTTCTTTTTCCTAGTATTTTTCCAACAACTGTCTCAGAGCAAATATTGCATCTGTGGTGAGTGTGGTGCTTCTTCCTGGCAAGAAGCCAAACTGTTCCTCAGAGATGTTCGTTTCTATTCTCAACCGTTTGTCTATGATTCGCTCAAACATTTTCACTGTGTGGGACATGAGTTTTATTCTCCAATAGTTACTGCACTCTTGGATGTCACCCTTTTCCTTGTAAATTGGCACAATCACGCTTTCTCTCCAATCTTCCGGAATTCTCTCTTCTTTAAACACTCTTCTCATAATACTCCAAAGTAGGTCCACTCCATCTGCTCCCAAGCGCTTCCACTGGTATCTCGTCTGGTCCTGTTGCTTTCCCATTCTTCATTGTTCTCAACGCTCCTATAATCTCTTCTCTCTCTATGTCTCGTACTACCCCCTCAGAAGGGATGTCTTCGGATGACCTGTCGTCTGGAGACCTCCTAGCGAATGGTGCGAGAGACGATTGAGTGTCCAAACTGTCATGGCGATATGCACGGAACC
>NW_007397996.1:0-901 GCF_000475195.1 Diaphorina citri | reverse complement strand
TTGTTTAGACTGCTGGGGTAAAGGGACTTTTTAGTCTCATTCGAGCAGGATAAACAAGGTATATTCTATTCTATTGTTGGTTGGTTGGTTTGTTTCAAATGCTAGAAATTGACTACATAGGTATTAGGCGATTTTTCTTATCCATTGTAACCGCAGTCAAAAACTCCAAAAAAAAACCCAATTCACATCTGTCACTCGAGGCGGTTCACTTACCGCATTCAGCAGGCCCTGCGTCGTCGGGGGCGACACGTGTAGCGGTGTGTAGATCTCGTCCGATTCCTGTCGGACGTACAACATGACTCGCTCATTGAGGGGGGGCATCAGTTTGGGTCGCTTGAGGGGAAGAGAGGAGAACACGGTTCCGTCCGTCGTCAGACCGACTTGCTCCAGCTCCTTTTTGTCACTGAAAATTTAAAATATTATTGAAATTCAATTCAATTTATTGAAATTCAATTCAGCAAGACCGGCTCATTGAGGGGAGGCATCAGTTTGGGCCGCTTGAGGGGCAGAGAAGAGAACACGGTTACAACATGACTCGCTCATTGAGGGGGGGCATCAGTTTGGGCCGCTTGAGGGGCAGAGAGGAGAACACGGTGCCGTCCGTCGTCAGACCGACTTGCTCCAGCTCCTTTTTGTCACTGAAAATTGGAAGGAACAAAACGAGAATTACAGAAAAGATTCACCAAAGAAAAGATTCTCAGGTTTAGGCCTGATTAATCTAAGAAAAAAGAAAAATAATATTAATAATCATACGACACTATTTCCAAGATTCGTAGAGAAAAGGAAGAAATCAGGAGGAGCACTGTGGACAGAAGACAGAAAAGAAGAGAATGCCCTAGGCATTAATCCCGCCCCTGAGTTAGAATTTTTCAATTTTTTTTTTTTATTTTTCTTTCTTTAT
>NW_007397995.1:0-901 GCF_000475195.1 Diaphorina citri | reverse complement strand
TCAACACTTATCCGTCACCTTACGTCTAGCTTGTTCCATACGACTTTACATTGGAATCGAACCCGTGACCTCGGGCTTATAGCGCTAACAAGGCAGACAAGCTACCCTCCAAGCTTAGCGACAATAGCGACCTATTTTGTACCAAATACACGAGACCTTGTTTAGACTGCGGGAGTAAAGGGACTTTTCAGTCTCATTCTGGCAGTATAAACAGGGTAACACGAGACCTTGTTTAGACTGCGGGAGTAAAGGGACTTTTCAGTCTCATTCTGACAGTATAAACAGGGTATATTCGACCTTGTTTAGACTGCGGGAGTAAAGGGACTTTTCAGTCTCATTCTGGCAGTATAAACAGGGTATATTCTATTCTAGTTCCCAATGGATTAACCCTTGAGAGGTAGACTGTTTTTTAGTCCGTCCTTCCTTTATTATTACAATAGTAATAAAAAGGTATAAGGGACGGACTATTGTATTAGGTACTTTTTGGGTAGACGTACCTAATTTTTACTCACTCATTAAGAGCTGTTTTTTTTTTCTTCTTTTTTTTGCGACTGTGAGATGCAGAATCAAGAATAGATATGTTTCAAGTTTCATTTTTTTTATTATTATTATTTTTAAATAATACAATTACCACGATAATAAAAGAGGTGTGAGTAAAAGTTACTCACGTCTACCCTTCTAGGGTTAAGCAACGTCGTGTGTGGCTAGTATCCGCATGGGTGACGGTGACCATTTCGATAGGTCAAAGCGTGCTGCTGGATTTTCCCGGCCCAACTCAGTCTGGGTGAGGTAAGCGCGGCTAGCCGGGTAGCTTGTCACCGAATGTTACCTGCCTCGGTGGTGTAGTGGTCAAGACGCTCGCCTGGTAAACAGGAGGGCGTGGGTTCAATCCCAGCCGAGG
>NW_007397994.1:5616-10863 GCF_000475195.1 Diaphorina citri | reverse complement strand
ATACCTAAGCAGATGCCGTAAAACTGCAGGTGTTGAATATTATAAGACTTTTGGTAAAAGTTCAGGTTTATTAATTCTGTCTGGTAAAATAATGCGTACACATAGGTAATTTGGGGCTTTTTTCGCAATTAATCTGTGCGTGTATCTATTAACTTCTTATAAACTCCACTTTTGCTTTAAAAATCATAGTCTGGGCGCGAACTTAAACTAAGCAGGACAAATGTCAAGATGCCCAAACCTTCCAGATGAGTGATCCATCTAGCGGTTGTCATGGTGATGAGGGAACTGAGCGTGTGGAAATTTATGTTGCCTGTGTTCTTGTAGAGCATTTCGATGAAATCTTTGATGATGAATGTCATCTCCCAAGTCAAGTTGACAAGTTGCTGCCAAATCCCTGCTAAGATCAGATGGGTGAGGAATGTCACTGCGAGAATCTTGTAGACAGAGTACTTCCATGTCCTCTCTTCTATAGGCAATCGTTTCAGTGATAGATCCAACCGAATCAGATATAGCGCTGTAGCAAGGACGAAACACATGGAGCCAATATTAGGATAGCCATACCTGGAGTTGACACTCTCGTAAGCATTGAAGAATATTCCATAGACATAGTGGCTGACACCTGAGAATACAATGCAAGCAATGTTGGTTAAGAAGTAATCACTGGGGATATATCTGTGCAAGAGGTACCAATCTTCTTCTAAATGAGTATCTTCAGTAGAGGTTTCATAACTTGAGGACATAGGACTAGTGGGGGATACAGGATCAGGAGTGGTATCAGCAGAATTGCCTCCACGGAGTATGTTGAACATCTTTGTGTAGTCACTGTTAATTTTTTATGGAATAACTCAATGGATTTATTTTTCACTTATTTCTTGAAAACACCTATAATGTTTGATACATTTGTATGAACGTATTTATATACTAGCCATTGAACTATTTTAGTTTAACAGCTCTTGCTAAATAAAAACTTCAAAGATAAATCACGTTTATAGAAGATCGAAGGTACCTACTAGAACAAAGGGGGCTACCTCAATAAAACAATTGTTATACAATACAGTTTTAGTATGTAGGTACAGGTATGCCTCAGTTGTGTAAGTCATAATATGTTATGTACCTGCCTATTAGTTTATTAAAAGAGAACAATAAACCGAGTTGAGGTATACTGAATTTGCCTTATGACTATAACGTTTTCCTGTAATCTAGAGCCAGCATTAGCAAACAGTAAACCAACAAAGTACTATTTAAATACGGTAGAAACAATGATAGTCCAAAATTGCAACAAGGAAAGACTTAAGGATAACGCAGATTACACTGATGATCCCTCGGAGGTCAAGGCTGAAACTTTAGCTAGAGTAAGGATGAGAATACAAGAATAGCTACAACTTAGAGACAATAATCATAAACACAACTGACAATGTAATGTTTACACGGGTTACATGAAATGTATGTACCCACGTTGTTTAGAATGACAGTAAAAAATATTTCAACTCATGTAAAAGAATAATAAAATGTTAACACTGATAAATTACTTAATTTTGCAATTAATCAATGGTGAACATTACTGATGACTGATGAGTCTTGTAATCCCTTATTGTTTCCCATAAGCTTTAAATATAGCCCTATACTGAGGCTCATAGTTTCAATATTAGATGATCTATACAACATCTTTGGAACATATTTTCTTCTGACTGACCATGAACCAATCTCTTTTTTAGTGGCTCTCCTGTGATCTTTTAGCAGAAGGTTTAATTTCAAATCTTCTCCAGTGAGGGTCAAGTGTGTACAATTGAACATTCCTAAACCACAACTCCTTATCACTGTGGTTAGAAGAATAACTGACCTATTACTCAAATCCTACACTTGACCAAAATGTCCGTGAATTGATGATTGTCTATGAATAGTAGACTAGGTTAATAAAGTACTAAGTACCTTAGGTTATGACTGAATGAAAGTACTAAGGTTTATAGCTTATTTTCGTGATGGTCATTTGGAAAAGTAGAGCTTTAATCAATAGGCAATTGGTAAATTATAGCCTACCCTTGGAAAAGATGAAATATGTTAAAAATGTAAGATAGGTCATCATTGCCTTGATAAGTAGGTAATTAGTTAGGTGCCCAATGACGGATCTTTTCAGCTGTAGGTCAACTCAACAGTACTTGGGAATGATTGGATGGAATCGGTTTTATTTTACTTACTTTAATAGGAATTCGAGGGTTGGATAAAGTGAACATTTACCAAATTCAAGGAATTAGAATTAGTCGGACGCGACGATAGCAATATTTAGATTTTATTTAGAATGAACACCTTCGGTTTATACTGAGTTTCGATTCCCTTGGAAATTCCTTAGTGCGCCTTCTAACCTGGAAATTTTGCAACACAATTAAATTTAAGGAGCTGTCATTACTGCTGGAAGTTTACTAAGAACTAAGAATCCTTATGTACTTATTATTATAATTATTTAAAAATAGGCAAGCAAAATAACTAGCACCCTTACTGTAGGTTTGTCCATTCAGAGACAAAACTATGCTAAAACTAGACATTATTTTAACGAAGAAACAATAAATCAATCTTATTGACGCATGTCCATTTCTTCAAATGGGTGCTTCGTGAGAAGTCAGTAGGTGTGCTCAAAATATTCCTCTAAGTACCTACAAGGTAGCCTCATTAAGTATGGCTACATTGTTTAAACTTTTAGAGATGAAAGTTTAATAAAGATTCCATTTTTTATCTCAACTGACTGATGTTTTGACATTATGGGCAATCAGCAACACATTTAACACATCTTATGAAATCGGCCGAAATTCTAAAGGACCACGATCCAAAAAGCTACAAAAACCAATAAATGATTATAAAATGTACAATACAGAGTACAGACCCAAAAGCTTATTGAGTAACCAAGACAAGCAAGTTCATTGGCACAAGAAACATCTGATTATTATCAACCCTTCTACCATCTTTGTATTATGACACTGACTCAGTCTCGCTACTTTTTCTATGATTCTCGCATATTTTGCCAGATCGGAATGATTGGCACGAAGAATTTCTCATGTTTTTCACCTTTCACCTCGAGTGCAATGAGATGTGGTCGTATAGTTGTCATAAGACATACCCTACAGCTACCATAGGCATATGATTATCACCATGCAGTGTATAATTTTCACAAAGTTAATTCTTTTAACGAGTAGATGTAGGTACATGATGAATGAAATGTTGTAAGTTCCACACAAACTAGGACAGTCACAGAGGATAACGTGTTAGCATAGATCATACCATAAACACGTAATACGTATTTCGTCTAATAGAAAATCCTCAGTAGCTTAAATATTCTCCTTTGACTGGTCAACTGCTTTTACCCAAAGGACCTTTGGGTTTTTAGCTGAAGAGTGAAGATCTTTGTCGAGTAAGAACACAAGATAAATGCCCAAATGAGAAGGCCTTTGTTAAGATTCAACTTTCTATTAAAACAAAATGCAAAATTTTCCAGATAAAACTTGGTCCTCATTTCGCTCGGACAATTAGAGTGTGTTCAAGAATAATAATAAACTGAATATTAAATAAAATAGGTAGGTACATAAATACTGATTTTCTTTAACCAAGATCGAAAAATTTCCCCGAGGAGGAGACGGGCCCCCCGCTTTTTATATAATTAGATAAAGATTTTAATATGTTAACTGTGTTTTTATATTCTTTAGTAACTAATTTCCTATTTTTCTTTTTCTGTTAACGACAGCCTGACATGTCCTGGAAGGAGTATAAAAATGGCAGAGACGCCATTTACAACAACTCAGTGACGAAAATACTTATGACTTTCTCTTTCATTGAATCGTGGGATGGGTAAAGGAGGCATCCTCAAGTCACACTGTGGAGGCGGGTTAGAAAAGGCCAAACCACCAGAACTAAGTGCCAAAAAGAGCGCAAGGAATTTCAGGGGAAAAAGATCGTGTTTTGAGTTATTTAACAAGCAATATTAGATGAAAAGAGCATTGTCTAATACAACGGTTGTTTCTTTTGAGTTTTTAGACAGTTTAGCATAGGCCGTTTCAAAAATCCTGACAACTAGGTATTTAATCTTGGACTTCTTGTCCAAGTTCAAACTTCCAACGATTCAGATTCCATAGTTATATGTAAATACATGGAGATGTTAGGTAATACATAGAACTTGGTAGTAGTTGCAGGATGTACAACAGTTACTACAAGTATAGACTGCATTCTGATACAATTATCTATCTCCTCACACGTCTCGATATAATCGAAACACATTTGATTTACATCGTGCATCACGTGATACTTATCTCGATCGTTAGAGGAACTAATCAGATACTTTACTCAGTGACGTCAATTATTCTATGTGATGTAGCCGTTGGATACTTGCGTCAGATATGTTCGTGAACTTATACAACATCGACTTAATCGTAGAGTATGAGAATATTTATGCTAAGTCCGTGTATATTAAAACTCTTACATTATTATCTCATCTCAGGATCCATCTTCAGGTTCATTTACAATATATCTCAAGATCTTGGTTATGACAACCAAGCATTTATCCTATGTTGGTATCATCGATTATATGATCGTAAGGGTCTGCTACCATCATCTGCCTGTCTATAATCTCCAACAGATCGTTGATAGTCTCGAACTATTTTAGCCGACACACACAGTCTGCGGATTCCAACGTCAAAACTATCCGTATCCGAGATAGACTTGTAGAAGCTGTGCCTTATATAATGTACTTTTAGAAGCGGCGTGTTGGAGTGATCACTATAGATCATAATTTCCACTAACAGGTGCGATTATAGTGTTAGTTTTATTAGGAACATAGGTTACTTGGTTTGGTTATTTGGTACCAAATTTGACCCAGGATTAATATCCATAACAAGTCTCATGTCTTTTCCAATCAAATCTTTACTTATGTTTTTGGTGGCTGCTCGGATTTAGTCACCTATGCACTACCAGAGTATCTGATACGTTACACACCGCACCCTTAGTCTATTCCCTTTGAAGTTTCCACTATGTAGAAGGTACCAGTTAGGACCATTGTGTCCTACTTGTACTTTTTCGAAAACTAAACATGTCTATTTGACTTAGCATGGTTGATAGGCCTCTGTTCCTTCTAACGAGTTCTATGAAAAGCTGGCCTGACCGAGACTCCAGGATCCATCCAATCCTGCTTACGATCCTGAAGGTAAAGTTGCAGTCAATACTGGTTCCTAGATATGCGTGGCTGCTCCTAGACCTGATAAGTCCTTG
>NW_007397994.1:0-3275 GCF_000475195.1 Diaphorina citri | reverse complement strand
TGTGTATCGGACCACGTTTACTACGCCCTTGGTATACAAACAAGTGCAAACCCCAGATCATACGAAGATAGAGCACCTGAAACAGCTGGGCCGTACCCTACGGCGAATTTTTAGCCGTATATATTCATCGGGATTAGAGAAAATCAGTACCTTATGCTACCTACTCTAAGGTTGTTTGAAGTCATTCCAGGTTTTATATCATTCTGATTTGCTTTTTATTTTACTTCATGCTAATGATTTAAATCAGACTAATTCCCGTTCTCCTTTATTTCCCAATATGAAGGCTCAAGTCACCCATCCATGTACTACGCCTGCTCGCCGCTCTGGACGATACAGTGACGCTGAAAATCTCTGGTGAGAAAATACATCACCACTGCAGCTGCTTCAATCTCTCGCATCTGCGTTCATACACTCTTCCGACCTGAATGTTCACGACTCAGTGCCTACCCCGCTGGTCTGGTGAACTGTGAATTAACCAATGCCATAAACTAGCTTTCTACTGTCTCTTCTTCATGACTTCTACAAAAAAGCATACGGAAGTTTGGCACACCAATAGCGAGTAATCCTGGTAAAGATGGGACCGTAAGTTCGAATGGTGTGCTAATGGACGACCAGAGTTACGGGCATAATGTCGGCATTGTCATGGTAACATGAGACGACTAAGACAGACAGATAGACCGTAGGCGAGTGAGCGAGGACGAGACCAAGGTATACGATATCTCGTCCCGCTTACCGGCCTTTATACAAACAAGTGCATAGCCGAAATACGAAGATAGAGACTGATAAAAAATGTTATAAAAGAATTTCAAATATCTCAAATGAATGTGAAGATACATAGAAAAATTACTCAAATGAGCAAGGGAAAAGGAACCCAAAGAATCAAAAGAACACTTTATTGTATAACTAAGAAAAACTCTTTTCTCCTTAGTCCAAACAAGTCAGGTGTCCATTGAAAATCCCACCATTACCCTAGCGACTTTTGTACAAAATATCTGTGTATTTATAAATTATTGTATTTTATTACAATTTATATTACGACGAGTTACCCAATAGATGATATCCGTGAAGTCATTGGAAATGACTGGAGGGGGCAATAAGAGCTAAAATCACACTTTGGATCTCAACATACTAAATTTATTTTGGAGATTTTTTCACCGAATATTTTTCTGTCATTCTACCTTGAACTGTTCATAGCAAGGCAAAAAGATAGACGTGGTGCTATGTAACAAAGGAAAAAGGAACCTTTCAAGATATTATATGCGAAGGTATTTAAGCCTTTTCCAAGGAGTAGATATGCTGTTGCAAGTTTTGAATTTAAATATTTCAGTGCGCTTAAAATTGATATGGTGATATATTATGTATTTCAAAGTAATAACTTTGCGCCCTTTCTTACCAATTTCCTGACTGATTTATTATTTGCGTCCAAAACATGGGGTGTTTTTACTGATTTTGTGCCTATTATTTTTATTGGTTGAATATCGGAATTACCATCAGATTTTGGCGCCGCATATACTAAAGTTAGGAATAAATAGTCAAGTCTAGTTATACACTTTTTTGAAAATCATGGAGGTGACAGAACACCATTTTGTCGGAAAAGTACGAACAGAAGATTACTACAAAAAAAAATAATTTTATATTGTTTTTTTCGACCCCTTTTTTTTTTTTTTTTTTTTTTTTTTGACATTTCTTCTTTGGTTACATCCATGATTTCATGTTTAGGTTTTACGTTTAGGATTTAGATTTAGTAATTTATTTTTCTATTTATTTCAAATGTCAACCATTTGTCTTTTTTATCAACTTCTGACCCGAGTCATACCAAGAAATTTCGAAACAAGCTTTGAATGATCGGACGAAAAATCAAAGTTTGAAGTTGGACTATGTTTTAAACGAAGGAGATCTTCCCTGTACAGTTTGATCCCCGAATTTCCATTGGGTTCAAAGGTGCTATAATTTTAGATTGTTCTTAGTCACAAGCCCGTTTTATGAAATTTAAAAGTCCTTTGTGGTTACAAGTAAATGGGCGTGACAAAATTGTTGATTACTGTTCCTGCAATGCAGAGGATTTTCCAGTTGTACCTAATTGACTTTTAAGTTCCTTAAAAGGGTGCTTACTCATTCGGGTTTAAGAAGATCACTTCTTATTCCCTGGAGGCACAATACAAATTAGATATTAAGTGACTTAAGAGAACAATGATGTTCATGTAAATATCCTATGTAAGAATTAAGCTAACAATAAATTATTATCGTATTGTACCAATAAAAAAGATTGTTTAATTTAACGATTATGGAAGAAAGAAATGAAGACCACAAACCAAGTGATAGGGTAAAGCATCCAATGAAATGGTAGCCATTGACAATGGATACTACCAAGTGACATTTTAGTATAAGTAGTAACCAATGACCTAAACAGGAGACCAACAAAACAGATTCCGACATTTGAAAATGACTGTGGAGCAAGGTACTAGTAGATAATATTCAAATGAAAAGATCATCAAGTATAGTCAACAAAAATAAATAATAATTACGTAAAACTTTGTTTTATTTACTTTAAACGTATGTATCACTTGATTGCAAGTGGAATAGGTAAATTAAGTAGAATATAACCAACAGTTTATGAAAGTTTTAGAGGTTACATATGATTTCTTCTCTTCAAAATTGAATAGATACATTTTTTGATCGATTTTTCTTTTAGAACATTCTCCGACACCTAGAAATCTTAATTTGCAAAAGTTTTGCAAAAATTTCAACTCACCCATTTGACATGAGTGTTGCAAAGTTGCACCAGGTAACATATCGATCATACCTACCTTGTTTATACTGTCAGAATCTGACGATTACTCCCGCAGTCTAGCCAAGATTTTCTCGGTAACCATTCACATATACAGGGTACCTTCACGTCTCCACTTGACCCATAGGTTTGAGGTCAGGGGACACGGCAAAGTCGCACCCTGTACTGACGATGATTTCGGGTACCTCAACACCCTCGGCGATTTCAATCAGAGTTAAGCCTCTCTCCTTGTCCACTTCGAATACACACTGGAACAATTCGAGAAAATTGGTTGCTAAAATATTTTCATACCTAAGTACATATTCAATTAAATTCCCAAGAACCAGAAATGACACGAAATTCCAAGTTTTTTTACATACATCACGTGAAAGAACATCACTGGAAAGAGCAGTCAACCCCAGCCTAGTTGGCTTGGTTGGTAGCGCATCTGCCTTGTAAGCGCTAGGCCGCGGATTCGATTCCCGCCCGGGGCGGATTTGTTCTCGGA
>NW_007397993.1:0-901 GCF_000475195.1 Diaphorina citri | reverse complement strand
ACCTTTTTTTATTATTTAAATTTAAATTATAAAAATGGTGCCTACTGACAAGGACTCCTAAAAGATTTACCTTACTCCCATGAAACATCCCTTTAACCAACCCAATTACCTGAACCTCTAAAAGTATAGGTTCTCTTTTTCCATGCCATCGTGGGATATGAACCCACGCCTCCTTACTTAATACCATTATAGAATACCTACATTACCTATAGTTTTTCGTGCCATATTGGGGTTTGAGCCCATCCTATTCGAAAGATTAAACCTATTTGGAAATTCAGGGCAAAATTGAACCTATTTTAAGGAAAAAAAAATCCGACACATTCTCCATTTTTCTACCCAAGGCCTGAGGTTTGAACCCAGTACTTCCTAAATTAAGAGACTACAGAAAAAACCTATTTCCATTCCTCTCCAGGGTATCGAACCCTGCAGTTCCTTAAAAAATATGAACTTCTACCATCTTGTAAAGATAACGTCCTACCTACTTACTACCTTATATTACATACCACACTATTTCCATTCCTCTCCAGGGTATCGAACCCTGCAGTTCCTTAAAAAATATGAACTTCTACCATCTTGTAAAGATAACGTCCTACCTACTTACTACCTTATATTACATGCCACACCAATGGGGTATGAGCCCATTTTGTTACTACCTAATATTACATGCCACACTAATGGGGTATGCGCCCATTTTGTTACTTACTATCTAATATTACATGCCATACTAATGGGGTTTGAGTCCATTTTGTTACTCACTATCTAATATCACATGCCACATTAATGGGGTATGAGCCCATTTTGTTACTTACTACCTAATATTACATACCACACTGATGGGGTATGAGCCCACCTTGTATAGATCACCTGTTACTTAGAACCTAATACCTATTAACATTAACAA
>NW_007397992.1:0-901 GCF_000475195.1 Diaphorina citri | reverse complement strand
TTCATAAAATAATAATTGTATTATTTTTGTAAGAAAGATAAATTTCAATGCTGGGACCCATTCTTGTTGTTTCCCTTACTCTTGTAAGTAAACATCACAAAAAATGTCTTCATTTTCAGAGGAGGTATACCTACTTGAAGTCTAAAATGACAAATCTATAAAAGGACAGAATAGAAATTAAAGGAAAAGAATAATAATTGTATTATTTTTGTAAGAAAGATAAATTTCAATGCTGGGACCCATTCTTGTTGTTTCCCTTATTCTTGTAAGTAAACATCACGAAAAATGTCTTCATTTTCAGAGGAGGTAAACCTACTTGAAGTCTAAAATGACAAATCTATAAAAGGAGAGTAGAAATTAAAGGAAAAGAACGAAATGGGGTGAATGGGTGATTCAAGTCCTTCACTGAACATCAAATTGAAATGGTAAAAGGTAATTTCTTGACCTTGATTTGATTTTTTGGATAATTTTGTGACCGTTGTGGAGAGTCTAAAATTTTAAATAAATATAAAAAAAGATTTTCAATTATCAAAGATAATCCCTTCATTTCTCAAGGCCCAAGGACCCTTAAGTTTTTAATAGAATTTTTGAGAATTTTTGAAAAACCTGTGAAAACATTGTGCGGGTTGAGAAAATCCAAGTTTCGCTTGAGATGCTCTTCCTCAGCTTGTCTACGCGTGTATTTTAATTTCGGATGAAACTTCAGCATATAATGATTCATTATGGAAGGGAAAATTCAATTAAAACGACTTCCTTAAGCAGACACAATAGTATTAAGTACCTTTAATAATTATTTCAACTATGAACCTTAGTAATATCGCCTAAGTAATTTCCTGTTGTAAGGGAAGCAAATAGTTTGAGTACTCTCTCATGGCAGATATTAGACACCCCGTATAACTAG
>NW_007397991.1:0-901 GCF_000475195.1 Diaphorina citri | reverse complement strand
AACAACAACAACAACAACAACAACAACAACAACAACAACAACAACAACAACAACAACAAACAACAACAACAACAACAATAATATGAAATAGTTATTTTGGTATTTAATGCATAAACTTTATACTTTTTATCTCTTATCTCTGATCTTTGAGTGAGCTCGGCCATCTAGATAAAGTTGTTTAGCCTGCAGTGGTCAGACGAAATTTTGAAATTGGTGTGATGAAAGAGAATAGACTGAAATTGGTACCTAGGTACTAAACTTATCTAGGTACCTGTCAAAAATGGTTTTTTTTTTTTTTTTTTTTTTCAATGTGATACCTCTCTCTACCTTAGGTACCTTCCTACCTAAGTAATCGAAAATGGATATGAATTAAGTACATACTTAAACTGGGGTAAAAATAGGTAACGCCTTTAAAGTTCTACAAAATGTAAGTAAAACATACGCTGGGAATTTTGTCATCTCCACTGATTTCTAGGTAACATGCTGGGAGTTATCATATCTCCACCAATTTCGACAAATTCACTGGTGGGAATTGTGACATCTCCACTAATTTTTATTTCCATTCCCATAATCTGATACCCTTTCCTCAATCTTTTGAAAATATTTTTAATCAACTAAAAAGGACATGTTGTCTTCAATTCTCTGCTTTTCTCATGAGAAAAAATAAGGGTTTTTTTTTTACATTTTGCCTGGATATGGAAAGGAATGATATTGAAAAAAAAAGTTCTAAAGCCAACCTGTCTACACGTGATTGTAGATCTTTCGGAAGGGCTGTGAAGTAGGTGAAGTCTCTCATAGATCCTTAGTTCTTTCATCTCAAGTTGCGGGTTCGATTCCCGCCCGGGGCGGATTTTATCCTGATGGGATAATGTTCCTTCTCGGAACGGCTGGCTTTCTCCTA
>NW_007397990.1:0-901 GCF_000475195.1 Diaphorina citri | reverse complement strand
TGGAGAAGAAGAAGAAGAGGTTGAGCGAAGAAAGAAAGGGTGGGGAGTGGGGAGAATAAGGAAGAGGAGGAAACTAGTAGGAAGGAAAAGGAAGAGGAAGGAACTAGGAGGAAGGAGTAGGGGAAGAAAAGGAGGGACATGTGAAGGGAGAAGGATAGAGGGAAGAAGGAGATAAAATCCGCCCCTGGCGGGACTCGAACCCGCGGCCTGGCGCTTACAAAGTAGAAGCGCCAAACTCCAAGCCAACTAGGTTATCAAAGTCATGCAGTTCGTAAAGAGAAAATTTGTATGAACGCCGTGAAACTATTTGTATATGCAATATGCCTTACATAAAACATACAGTGAGCAACTTACAACTTAGACTTAGAGGTTCATGTTGAAAATAAGAACGACCTCTGAGATCGGTCGGAGACTTGTTCTAAGCATGCTCCGAGATGTTTCTTTAACCTTAACCTGTAAGCAGTGTAAGCCCTAGCCTCGGTCTCGTAAAAGGCTTTTAATTTAAGCCCGACAAGAAAATGCTCAACAAAACATTAACATAAGGAAATAACATATTTTTTTTATGAATTTTTTACTGTCACATTTTTGATATCCTAGGCGTTACAGGTGTAATTTCTTCTTCTTCTTCTTCTTCTTCTTCTTCTTCTTCTTCTTCTCTTCTTTCTCCTCCTTTTTACCTTCGCAATTATTCTTTTCCTCCATTCAAACCTTTTACGTAAAAAAAAAGCTCTTCAAATGCGAAAGTTTGATGCGAATATTGCGTAAACCTGCCGCCTTGGAAGTTTTTTATTTAGTTAGCAGAAAAAAAGGTAAACTTTCATGAAGATTTTTATTTTAAAAGCTTGTTTGTCAGAAAAGCTGAGCACAACGCTTTCTAATTCACGAGGTGTGTTTCACCTCT
>NW_007397989.1:0-901 GCF_000475195.1 Diaphorina citri | reverse complement strand
TCGTGGATCGTGGAAATAAGATTTTAAAGTTCGTTTCTTAAGTGCTAATCAATAAAATATGTGACTTTTTTAACTTTATTATTTTAAAAACTTGTCAAGGAACACTCCTAAAGCAAGTATCTTCCCTCTTATAGACAGATTTTTGTAATGTCTCACGGACGCGCCTAAGATTTCGAGTTCGTTTCTTAAGTGCTAATCAATTAAAAATATGTGACTTTTTTTACTTCGCGCCTTTTAAAACTTCACTAGGAACACTCCTTAAGCAAGTATCTTCCCTCTTAAAAAAGGATTTTTGTAATGTCCCATTGACGCGCCTTATGCACAACTACCCAAAGGAAACAAAAATAAATATAAAATGAATTTTAAAAATTGCCGCCGGGACAGCTATCTCACGTCGTCCGAGCTCATCAAAGCCCTGTTCATAAACACACCCTGAAACAAATATATTTTCAAATTTTACCGCTTCATTTGTATTTATACTCAAGGAGGTTGATTCATCATGGATTATGATGGATTCCGGTAGAAAAAGTGAGGCCATTAATGCTGATAGCGGTTGAAAATTAGGAGCGCGTATTTTTGAAATTCTGGTTTTGATTTCTTATCATTTTAAGAAAAAAAAAATGCCAAACCAATTTAATTTGAAAGGTGAAAAAAGTAGGGATTTGTATAAAGTTCTGCTTTTAATTCTATCATCATTGTGTGCACAAGAAACAACAAAGTATTTGTGAGGTAAGGAAAAAAGTTGAATACACTTACTCACCTAGGTAGGTAACTTAACTACATAAGCTCTATTAACTCTATTTTAAGTAGGTATACCTACTTACTCTCTCTGTCAGTGATCTTCAACAGGCCTGAAGTACCTACCTACAATGCTACAATCATACATCAACATCATCCTTGG
>NW_007397988.1:0-901 GCF_000475195.1 Diaphorina citri | reverse complement strand
CCATCAACATATCCCTATAGGTAGGAGGACAACAAACATGAGATGACGGGGGGAAACAGGTGGGAGGAAGGTACATATTCGAAGGATATTGCATGTAAACCATAGGGGAGGGAGGAACCTGATATCTATCTGTACTAGGAGCACCTAAACCAGAGAGCCGCACAGGACGAGGCCTGTTATTGTTACCCATGGGTTTAGAGTTTGAACGATGTTGAACTTTGGATTTTGGTGCACCCTGTTTACCAATTTCAATCAGTTGAATCCCAAATAACTTATATAAAATCTTGTCACATAGAACAGATTTGCCCTTTCGGTCCAAATGCAAACCATCTTTGGCTAAATGGTCCTGTTTCAAAATTTTAAAAGTATCAATGAAATTGAAATTATTAAATTGTGAAATATGATACTTGATCAGACAGTTGAGCTTTTTGATATGGTAATTAAAGCGCTTTTGGTTTGTACGGGGAGGCACAAGTATGACTGTAACCTGATGATTTGGCAACTTATTATGAATGGTATCATATGCTAGCTTAATATTCTCACGAGGCGTGCGGAACACATCATTTGTTCCACCAAACAACACAACATGAGAGCCAACAGGAATTAAATCAGGATTTACAAGGTTAGCAATTTCAACAATAGTTTTACCTGGCCAAAAAGTACAACCTATAGCAATGTTAACATTATCAGAATGAGTAGCAATTTTCTCTCTTAGAATCTGATCCAAGTTCCTAGCTTGACTATCACCTAGAATAGTAACGATACCGACATTTGTGCGCTCAGACGTGGATGATGCCTGTTGCTGGTTTCCCTGCTGCCGCTGTTGATTTTGCTGCTGGTTTCCCTGCTGCTGCTGTCGGTTTTGCTGCTGGTTTCCCTGCTGCTGCTGCTGTCGGTTTTG
>NW_007397987.1:0-901 GCF_000475195.1 Diaphorina citri | reverse complement strand
ATCCATATGGAAGAAATCAACCATTTGGAAATCAAATGGGAAATAACACTTTCCCAGATTACAACGATCCCCAAAATCTAGTAATATTGATATGATGAATATTTCAACATTACAGATAGCTGTAAAAATTCAGGGGTGATCACAGATTGCCCAAGATTGAAATCTTGAATAGCGACCACCACCTTTCGACTTTGTGAAAGGCCTTAATAAATACAATATGTTGGTACAAGTTAGAGGCCAATCAGATAGCCCCAGGGCCAGAGTTATGGATTTTTTTATTATTATTATACCGCTATTTCTCCATTCATTACCCCTTAATTACAACGATGCCCAAAATCCATATGCCAAAAATCAACCGTTTGGAAATCAAATGGAAAATAATACTTTCCAAGATTACGATGCCCAGAATCCATATGGAAGAAATCAGCCGTTTGGAAATCAAATGGGAAATAATACTTTCCAAGATTACGATGCCAAAACTCAACCGTTCGGAAATCAAATGGGAAATAACACTTTCCAAGATTATAACGATCCCCAAAATCCATATGCCAAGAATCAACCGTTTGGAAATCAAATGGGAAATAACACTTTCCAAGATTATGATGCCCAAAATCCATATGGGAGAAATCAACCATTTGGAAATCAAATGGGAAACAATACTTTCCAAGATTACGATGCCCAAAATCCATATGGAAAAAATCAACCATTTGGAAATCAAATGGGAAACAATACTTTCCAAGATTACGATGCCCAAAATCCATATGGAAAAAATCAACCGTTTGGAAATCAAATGGGAAATAACACTTTCCAAGATTACGATGCTCAAAATCCATATGCCAAGAATCAACCGTTTGGAAATCAAATGGGAAACAATACTTTCCAAGATTACAACGATCCTCAA
>NW_007397986.1:0-901 GCF_000475195.1 Diaphorina citri | reverse complement strand
AATCGCCAACGCCACACAAGTGGCCAACGGTAAACATGTGGCCAACACCACCGATGTCAAAGTTGAGGGAAGATTTCTTCCTATTGCAATTTCTGTTGGTTTCCTTGTGGCAGACATTGTTAAGGATGTAGCTCCTCTCGTGATCCATGAAATTAAGAAAATCATAAAGTAATTCTTCAAGAAATTGGCAAAATCTTCCAATTCTTCAAGAAATTGGAAAAATCTTCTAATTCTTCTCCCATAGGTATCTACAATATAATAAATGTGAGAAAACAATTTCATTTTCCAAATTTGATTGTAATATTAACAATCTTGTTTGTTTTTAACTGTATTGCCCTATAATTTTTATTAATAAACAAATTCCATATGTATATTTGTCAAGTGAAAACATACCTAGCAGTTGAATACTATTTTACCTAGGTGAGAGAGAGAGAGAGAGAGAGAGAGAGAGAGAGAGAGAGAGAGAGAGAGAGCATATCATTTCGGTACATAGCGCGTGGTTAGTTACCTACCATTTTTTTTATTTTTTATTACTTTCCTTTTTTTAATTACTTTATAGAATCTATCAAAGCAGTTAATTTGTGTAATTAAATTATAATATCAATTAAAAAACCATTAATAACTCTTCATGGCATCGACGAGATAATAAAAAATGTGAAGAAGAACCATAGAGGGAATGAGGGCTTTAGAAGGTCTCGTCATTCCAAAAACAAAGAGAGAAGGAAGGACAGGCTTCAGGACAAGTTCAGGAAAAAGCCGAGCGTTCCGAGAACGAACCTTATCTGTTTAGGATACAGTTTGCCCCGGCCGGAAATCGATTCCGAGACTTAGCGCTTTAAGATGTGTCCATGTCAACACATAGTCGACGCTGTCGATCGACGAGGTGAAGAGGTGAATGTAT
>NW_007397985.1:0-902 GCF_000475195.1 Diaphorina citri | reverse complement strand
ATATAATGGTTTCTCCATACTCACAGACACATCATCATTTAGTTTCTTTATTCTATATCCAATTAGCACTTTTTTTTTTCCATATTCATAAATACATCATCATTACTTAATTTCATTGTTCTATATCCAAACAACATTATCATTATTATTATTATTATCATCATTTTCATTTATAAGAAATCGCAGTTTTAGTTACTTTTGGTTTATGCTTATTCATTACTCAAATTAAGAATTAATTCTCATATTACAAACCATTTTGAGTTTGCGTGCTTATATTACCAGTAAAATAACAGCACTAAAAGCTGACATCATCATCATCATCATCATCATTTGTGTTTGAAACTCATAGAATTAATTCTCATATTACAAACCATTGAGTTTGCGTGCTTATATTACCAGTAAAATAACAGCACGAAAAGCTGACATCATCATCATTTTAGTGTTTGAAAATTGAAACTCATACTGGAACATCATACTGTACTGGAACATATCATACTGTACTGACAGATTTATCAGCAGAAAAGGTAAAACCTGAGTAATTGGACCAAGTGGACAGAGAATGTAAAGCATCTTGGATGGAAATCTGAAGGGCATTGGGGTCTTTATGACTGCTGTAAATAATGAGATCATCTATGTATAAGTTGAATTTGATGTTAACAGGAAGGAAAGTGGCAATATCAGTTAAGGCAATGTTGAAGAGAGCACAACTAAGAGAGGAACCTTGTCTTATTCCACAAGACACATTAACAAAGGAAGAATAGAAATGAGAATTTATCTTGACCTGAATTGAGTTGTTGCTGAGAATGAAAACAATCTGAATAGGAGGCTTCCAATCTTCCAATTACTGAGTTTGTCAAGGATAAGTCGTCTCCAGGTACTATCGTAAGCAGACTGGATATCTA
>NW_007397983.1:0-902 GCF_000475195.1 Diaphorina citri | reverse complement strand
CTATCTACTTCGTTTGAGAACTAGCTTCTCCTCATAAGGATTAAAAAAATCCTACAGGAAAATTATTCAGGCAACCTGGAAAGGGGAAATCAGTTGTTTCCTTTAACATTTCCGTTGGAGGTTTGAAAGTTTCGTTTAGGTGGTTGGGAAACTGACGTGTTTTGTTTGCATGATCGTAATTGAATTTTAATATTGTTACGAAAATCGTGAAAATTATGCATGCATCATGTTGCTTGCTTTGTTGCATTCATGTTGCGGCAACATTCTTGTTGTTCTATGGACAATGGAGGGGGGATGTATTGTTTCTGAATTTTTTGTATTTTTCTGTGTTGAGGTGTTTGGTTACATCGTGTTTCATTGTTTGATTCTTTGATTTGCACCATACCTTATTTGAAAGGTCAGAGAAGAAAAGCGGTCTGAAAATTGAACATCTTCTCTTGTCTATACTTATGAAAACGAAGTTAGTTCTAGATTTGTTGACGATTTTCACTTTAGTTCGTCCCTTTTAGAACTAGGACGCGATCGGAAACTTTACTGAACCATAAGATAGGAGCTGTCAGCACCGATGTATCCTAGGTACATAGGTAATAATAAAAATAAATTATATTTCTTACCTGTTTGGTAACAGAATCGATGAGTCGAACAAAAATATCTTGTTCTTGTCGAACTCCTGAAACAAAGAACAACGTTTGAAATTAAGTAAAATAAAGTAAAAGTTGGAAACTAAGCAAAGTACTTAATTCAATATTAGATAACTGATTATTGTAGAAGTAAAAGGCTTTGGAGGTTTAATAAAATTCAAACTACCTAAAGATGTATTTAGTAGACGAGAGTAGTTGAATTTTGAAGAATTTGTTGGTGGATGTGGCAAATTTACCATGGTGAATAAGTCCCACTTGAAA
>NW_007397982.1:0-902 GCF_000475195.1 Diaphorina citri | reverse complement strand
ATACGATTTTTTTCTGGTGAGCATAAATGCTTGTCACAAATGTCGTTTACCACCTAATACACTAAGATCCAGACTCCACAGTGTTAATCACTACACACGGGATTAATCCATTCCGTATTCTGTAGATTCCTGGATTCCCCCTAAGGATTTTAGACTCGTCGGTTGTGTGTAGACACCTTCACAAAAGCTACATAAAGAAAACTTAGAGCAAAATTAATAACAATAACCACGAAGTTTTTAAAGGAGAACTAACTTGTCATTACATCCGAAGGAGGAAAAAAAAAAAAACATTTTTGACCTATATTTTCTGGTGGATTTTCCCTCTTTTCTTGTCTTTTTTTTTAATTTTTAAAAATTCCCAGAGATAAATAATTTTGATGAACTTTTCCGACCTAGCTATAAACTTTCTGCAAACTGCAAATGCTTTTCCGTGTTTTCCCAGCTTCACCTTGAGGTTTTCCCTTTTGACACAAACTTTGGGAATAGGAAAATGGGAGGAAGAAATGGGTACCTGACATTTTATTTTTATTTATTTATTGATTTTAGTTTTTCCCAGATGTTTTTCGACAAAGTGGACCATCTCTTCTTTCTGCTCATCCTCCTCCTCGTCTTCCTCTTCTTCTTCTTCTTCTTCTTCTCCTCCTCCTCCTCCTCCTCCTCCTCCTTCTCCTCCTCCTCCTTTAACACTTATCTTCTCTTTCAGTGTTTACGTCCTCTTGCAGCTTCCCTTTCTGGATTTTTCACCTTCCTTTTCTTCTCCTCTTCTTCTCCCTAGTCTGTCCCCTCCCCTCCTTGATTCCTATTGCCCCCACCTTTTGTAGCTACCTTTTTTCCTCTAATTTCGCCTTCTCTCCTCCTTTTTTTCCCCCTTGACCCTTCCTTCCATCTCTTTTTCCTCCCTT
>NW_007397981.1:0-902 GCF_000475195.1 Diaphorina citri | reverse complement strand
CACAACATCCTTATGAAGAATTAATAAAAAAAAAAGTAATACTACTTGTACTTAAAATACTTAATTAGAATTACGTACGGCGTACGGTTCATTTTATCTTGGCATTTGATTTAAGATTAATACCTATCTAATATCTTCATTGATTTATCAATCCCACTTGATGTTCAGGAAGTACTTAATCGGATAACTGGAGGGCAATTTAGGATTTTCAGCCCAAATTAGCACGTACATTAACTGGGTTACTATTGTAGATTTGAATTGCCAAGGACGGTTTTGAGCATACTCTGAGGAGCGAGTGTAGAATTGATTTGTGTTGAAAGATTTGCATGGGCGCTACCCCTCCGGCAACACACAGGTTAACCCATGAAGTCCATTTATTTTGCATAGTATTATAAGAATAGCTCCTCTTTGGTATCAAAATCATGTTGGGTTAAATTGGTTTAAAATCATACCCAGTAGGCTAGTACTGTAGACTGTAGACTTTGGATCTGGATTTTGGTGTTTCAAGTCAAGTCTCATTCAAGTCAAAAAATTTAGCATAACATATTTGATCAAGGGATTGAGGGAGATCATTTGTGAGAAGCAACCATGCCAACACATGAACAGGTCCAAATCTTATAAGATACTCGTACCTACCTTGATTTTTGAATTGCTACAATATTGGAACACATGAATAAGACCTTCTCATTAAATTTGCTCATATCTACTTATCATCTTCGGTTTGGATCATCTAATTGAAGACAAAACGGTCATGTTTGTCCGACACTCAAAAATTCATTTAAATTTGTCGTCAATGGGCTAATTCCACTTAGAATCAAACGCGGTTGTAGGGGAGACCGGGGTGTGTTCGGACGTGGGGCTTGTTCAGACAGGGCGAATAACTCAGCTACGTTATGTTTGAT
>NW_007397980.1:0-902 GCF_000475195.1 Diaphorina citri | reverse complement strand
AATTTGACCACAATAATAGTAGTAGCCTACTGCTGGAGTAAAGAGACTTTTGAGTCCTATGCGAGCAGTATAAATAAGCACTATTATTATTTTTCTACCATATAGAATCTATTTTTCCACCTTATGAGATCTATTTTAGGTTCGATTTCCGCCGGGGGCAGATAAGACCTCCGTTGTTACAGTTTCCTCCATCAAACCTTAAAAGATCTATATTTCTACCACTCAAGATGATTAAATAATAGATCAGTAGCGCTTACTTGGGTGATATTGCAAAGTCATAGAGCAGGAAAAATGAGGACCAACGGATTTTTTTTCTTCGACGACTTCTAGATCCCGAGATGAATCGATTAAAAAAATACCGGTAAATCGTGAACTTTGACATCATGGCATACGCTCCCGTAGGCGGCTTCGTTTGTTTAAGCGCAAGCGTTTCTGCGCATTTTGACGTGAAATCTGACGTCACAACTATTTGAACTTTTTAATTAAAACGGCAATTATAATTTGAGAATTTGACCACAATAATAGTAGTAGCCTACTGCTGGAGTAAAGAGACTTTTGAGTCCTATGCGAGCAGTATAAATAAGCGCTATTATTATTTTTCTACCATATAGAATCTATTTTTCCACCTTATGAGTTCTATTTTAGGTTCGATTTCCGCCGGGGGCAGATAAGACCTCCTTTGTTACAGTTTCCTCCATCAAACCTTAAAAGATCTAGATTTCTACCACTCAAGATGATTAATTAATTGCCTTCTCAGGGTGACATTCATGAATGAAAAAATCTTGTTAAGGGAAAAAAAGTACTAGCCAGATTAGTTACCTTGGAGGATAACACGTCTGCCTAGTAAGCGCTAGGTTCTCTTTCGGGATGATGACACCTTGGAAGTTCCCTCTATCAAACAT
>NW_007397979.1:0-902 GCF_000475195.1 Diaphorina citri | reverse complement strand
TTATCTCGGGATCTAGAAGTCGTAGAAGAAAAAGAAAAATTCCGTTGGTCCTCATTTTTCCTGCTCTATGACTTTGATTGAAACATCAGCCAAGTAAGCGCAACTGATCTATTTGGGTCATTTCTTGAAATTGACTGAACGAAATGGTGTCCATGAGGTAACATACATTAAAGGCGTTAACACCGAATAAGGATTTCCGACATTCCGACTTTAAATTCCTAGTCTCCTAATAGGTACTTCCCAGGATTTGTCACAAATATCGTTCTCGAACTCAGTGGTGCAGTTGTTAACGCGTTGGACTTTGGATCTGGGGGTTGGTGGTTCGAGTCCAATTCAAGTCATAAAATGTATCTAGGTGTAATAATCGAGGAACGACATTTGTGACATATATAATAGTAGATCTGTCATATGACAGGTTTCAGCAGAACCTTCTCCAGCTTTCTCGATCTTGGGCATCATTCTTCATTTGTTCATAAGTCCTTCCTCTTAAGATGTCTGTCAGCATACCAAACTTCCTTCTTACCCTCGACAAGCATTTAAATATATAGGTACTTAACACAATTAAAAATTCCTTTTTACTTCCTACGATTTTAGAACGAGAAATCAGACCCAGCCACGTTGTCCTTGGTCCATAGATCGACTTGGTTGCTCATTTCATTTGTCATTAATGCTTTCCACCCTCCTATCTTGCCACTTCGCATGAACGCCCCACGTTCACATTTCTCCTTGTCGATCAGGTTGTTCTCCTTGTTGATTTCAATAACCACCTGCAAAAAACAAAACAGTGATTTTTTTTTACCTCGTTGTTTAGTGTTTCCTGTAGCCCTGTGCCCTAAATCACCAAAGTATGGAAAAGTATTTACAATTCCATATTTCGATATGATTCGTCCAAATTCAAAATT
>NW_007397978.1:0-902 GCF_000475195.1 Diaphorina citri | reverse complement strand
TGGATAAGGAATCGAGTCATGCAGTCCCATTGTTTTGCCATATTTGAGACGGATTTGATCCGCTTTGACCCCGTATCCATCACGTTTCAAGAAGTTGAACTCTTTGAGCAGCCAACTGGATTCCTGCCTATCCAGGTTTGACTGTACTTCAACCAAGAGTATGGATGTTGGGAGAGTATGTGGATAAGGAATCGAGTCATGCAGTCCCATTGTTTTGCCATATTTGAGACGGATTTGATCCGCTTTGACCCCGTATCCATCACGTTTCAAGAAGATGAACTCTTTGAGCAGCCAACTGGATTCCTGCCTATCCAGGTTTGACTGTACTTCAACCAAGAGAATATGGATGTTGGGAGAGTATGTGGATAAGGAATCGAGTCATGCAGTCCCATTGTTTTGCCATATTTGAGACGGATTTGATACGCTTTGACCCCGTATCCGTCACGTTTCAAGAAGTTGAACTCTTTCAAGAAGTTGAACCCTAGGTCTTACAAGGCGGACGCGCTACAATCCAAGCCAACTAGGCTGGCGGGATCGAGTTTAATACTGCCAGAGTGGATGTCTCGACGTCTCGTCACTCTCGTCATCGAGTTCCGGGTGTGATTTTTACTTTCCTTATCCTATAGGAAGGAAAGTAATGTAATCGGGTCAAATTTTCGATGGTCAGATTTTAGTGCCAAAACACGTTCAATAGGATAAGGAAAGTCGTGTGATGTTCACACCAGATTTTTACTTTGATAATCGACCACGAATGCCACCCCCTAAGCTGCAAGAATGTAGTGTTTACAATTTTACTGTCAACATCTTGACAATTTAAACACTGTTTCAATGGGGCTCAACCACTTTTTTTTTTCTTCGCTGATAAAGGAAGTTCGAAACACGCTGATTTCAATAGAAATGCT
>NW_007397977.1:0-902 GCF_000475195.1 Diaphorina citri | reverse complement strand
CACACCGCCTGCCGCATACTTCTCACACCGCCTGCCGCATACTTCTCACACCGCCTGCCGCATACTTCTCACACCGCCGCAGATTTGTCCCACAGTCGGAGCGTAATTGGCCGCCCTTGAAATCAAGGTTGAATAATCTCTGTTTTCTTCTTCTTTTTCTTAGCCTTTTCCCGTTATTCAGGGGGTTTTTCGTCAGCCCTCAATCAGCCCTAGGGTGATCGCTTTTTGGGCTGACATTTGGTTTTGACTACAAAAATTTTACGAGTGAATGCCCTTCGCACTCAAACTTTGCTAATTCTTTATCGAGGGAAATTTCAGGCTTTTGTGCTCCTTGTTCAAAGTCCCCCAGCCAGAGTGGGCTGGTCTACTCCTTGTTTAAGGTCCCCCAGACAGTGAATAGTCTATTTGTTCGGCAAGTGGTATGTAGGGGAGGGTGAGAAAAAGAGGAAAGGAAGCTGTGCTTTCTCCTAGCTTCCATACTTCAGATTTGGATTTTTCACAACTTTTTACGTAGGAATCGACCTTTTATTCATAATTTTTACCCAACTGCAACTGCTCCATTGGTACCAATATAGGTACTCACATTTATATAGGTATTATAGATTTTCCGGTTCGTTTTTGTTTGTTCGGAGGTTACGCCACTGGACATCATTTACTTTGTTTGGAAACTGGCCAGTGATTTATCACTCAGTAGTTTGGTTCTACTTTTCCTTTCATAAAACATGCGAGGAAACAATGGGGACCCGATGCTTCCTCAGAAAGCTAAGTGAGTTTGGTAGCTGAGAGAGTTGAGGGGGTAGCTCTGTGGTTTTATAAAAGAAATTATAATAATAATAGTGCTTATTTATACTGCTCGCATAGGACTGAAAAGTCCCTTTACTTCAGCAGTAGGCTACTACTAT
>NW_007397976.1:0-902 GCF_000475195.1 Diaphorina citri | reverse complement strand
AGTCAGAAAGATGTCGTTCAAAGTTCTCCAATATTAAAATATTAGTAGTAGGTGATTTTGTTGATGATCGCTACACTATACTATTACGTCTAAAAAGTATTGGTAACCATCGTGGCAGAGTGGGTATCACACAAGGCGTGAACACCGGAGGTCCTGGGTTTGATTTCCGGCAGAGACGAACTTTCTTCGGCTCTTTGCTGTGATTCGCGGCAGCGTCAAAGTTTCTTCGGCTCTGTGCTTGGAATCACCATCAATCCAATCAGTGATATCCACTAAAACTGTGAAGTTGCTCTCAGCTTCACCACAGATCGTGTTTTTATTCTTATTTTAAACTTGGCTCTTTGCTGTGATTCGCGGCAGCGTCAAAGTTTCTTCGGCTCTGTGCTTGGAATCACAATAGATCAATCAGTAATACCCACTAAAACTGTGAAGTTGCTCTCAGCTTCACCACAGATCGTGTTTCTATTCTTATTTTAAACTTTACATAATCACAAGAGTGGACAATGTACAACTTAATTGTATCCAGATGAAGAGGTAGGTAGGTCTGTAGGTATGTAGTTAGGTAAGTAGGTAACTTAAATGTTACTTTCCATTAGGACCGGTTCGTTACTTAACATCTCATAAATTTAACATTTTACAAAACTACCAGTTCGCACCCAGACATTTAAGACAGACTATATTATCGAACAATGATCGAGAAATTAAACTTTTGATTAGGTATCCCGTATCAATAAATAAATAAAAAAAATTCATATTCACCTTCTCTCCTATAACAGGGCCGCATTTAGAGTAGGGCTAGGCGGGCCCCTCAGGTTTGTTTTTGTTCCTTTTTTTTAAGAGGTTTGACAGAGGGAACTGTAACTTCTATGGTCTTATCGTCCCGAAATCGAAGAGAGAAGGAA
>NW_007397975.1:0-902 GCF_000475195.1 Diaphorina citri | reverse complement strand
TGAATTTTAAAAATTGCCGCCGGGACAGCTATCTCACGTCGTCCGAGCTCATCTCAGCCCTGTTCATAAACACACCGTGAACCTAGGTACCTACTATCATAACGTGACTTGTATTGATAAGAGTTGCCTGCCAGGTAAATCAATCTCAGGTATAAATTAATTGGAAAAGAATTTGCTCCCGATTTTGCCAACGTTCATATCACGTTGAATACACCAGTTCTCGTCCGATCACTGAAGTTAAGCAACGTTGAGCGTGGATAGTACTTGGATGGGTGACCGCTTGGGAACACCACGTAACGTTGGCATCTTCTTTTTTTTCTCTCTCTCTCTATCATCCCCTCCTCCTCCTTCTTTGTCTCATCTAATTATTTGTCTTTTACTTGGAATCCAATTTTTGAAATGATAGGTACGCAGGTTCAAGGGGCATTAAATTTGACTCTTTTTTAAGTTTTTTTACGATCACTTTCAAAATCTCTTCTCCTTCTCTCTCTATCTCTCTCTCCCTCTCTCACATCATAAACAGTTAGAAGATAGAAATATGTAGGTACAACCAACCTATACCTATAGCTCTTACCTTAATAGGTACTTTACACAATCATTAGTAATGTCATTATATCCAAGTAATGACGATGAAAATTCAGAAAATCCGGAATTCCATCATTAGTAATGACATTACTAAAGATCATGTAAGGTACCTATTACGACAGAAACAATGTTGTAAAAAAAACTTTCATTTCAGCGATGCATTTATTTTCAAAAACAGCTGCTGGGTTAGCTGCTTAGCTTTGTCTTAGGCGGATTGACACATGTATAATACAAAAACTGTACCTCTGTCAGGGGTTCTTGGAGATATAACACAAGACTTCCCAATACCCCTAAAATAAAAACCAAGACCTCATAAA
>NW_007397974.1:0-902 GCF_000475195.1 Diaphorina citri | reverse complement strand
ATATGTCAGGAAATTGAATGAGGAAACTGAGAGAGAGCGAGATAGAGAGAGAAAGAGAGAGAGAGTGAGTGAGAGAGAAAGAGACATAGAAATGGAGATAGTAAAGAAGAGAGAAAGAGACAGAAAGATAGGGAGAAGGATGGGAATATGGGAGAGAGAGAGAGACAGAAAGAAAGAAAAGGGAAGTGAAAGAGGGAGGAAGGGAAAGAGGGAGAGTGAAAGAGAGATACAGAGAGAGGGAGAGAGACAGAAAGAAAGAAAAGGGAAGTGAAAGAGGGAGAAAGGGAAAGAAGGAGAGTGAAAGAGAGATACAGATAGAATGGGGGAGAGAGAGAGAAGGAAACACGGAAAATACATCAATCTTGGAGGCTAATGTAAATATATTGAAAAGCAATCTGGAGAGACACAGAGAGAGAGAGAGAGAGAGAGAGAGAGAGAGAGAGAGAGATAGAGTGAGAGAGAGGAAGGAGTGAGGGAGAGAAGAATATCTGAGAGGGAGGATATTGGTGTTAGGGAAAATTTTAAGAGAAAAGAAGAGAAGGAAAAAGATTGCCATGGAGAGAGAGAGGGAGAGAGAAAGAGGGAGAGAGAGAGGGAGAGAGAGAGCGAGGGAGAGAGGGAGGGAGAGGGAGAGAGAGAAAGAGAAAGTAAGAAAGAGAGAGAGAGAAAAGGGAAGGAGAGACTGTCACACAAAAGGTAATGTGACTCGTGATTTTTTCAAAGATTTTTGATAGGGAGAACTGTAATGGCGGAGCTCTTGTAGTCCCGAAAGCGAAAAGAGAATTGCGGATATTAGAAAGCAAATCAAATCAAAATCAAATCACATCATGGTATCTTTGTGGTAAAGCAGAGAGCTTTCTCACAACTTTGTGGGTATCACAGTATTACAAGTCTTTCATTTA
>NW_007397973.1:0-902 GCF_000475195.1 Diaphorina citri | reverse complement strand
AGAGAGAAGGAAGACAGGATAGGAGAAAGCCAACCGTTCCGAGAACGAACATTATCCCATCAGGATAAAATCCGCCCCAGGCGGGAATCGATCCCGCGGCCTAGCGCTTCAAGGCAGACGCGCTACCAACCAAGCTAACTAGGCTGGCTTAAACTTGGATTGCTATCCCGGTTTCGATAGAATTTTACCCATCAGCCTCCCCTATTGTCGTCCACTATGGACCGCGCGGTCAGTCCGGGGCCTGTGGGTCCAGGGGCCGGGGTTCGAGACCGGCTCTGGAGCAAAATCTGACGCACGGCGCGTTCGTTCCATTCGAGATGCGTCGGGTGTTTCTCGTTGTGGCAGAAGATTTCTCGTTCATGCTGAAATCAGAGAGAGCTGTACCAATTAGATAAAGGATTCATATGCCTGAACTTTGTAATGGCTGGCTTTCACGAGGCCAGACTGGGATCCAGTAACATAAAATAAACTTGATAAGGAGAACCAAAAAGGCAGATATATTTTGCAGAACTTCAAAGAAGTTCTTTGAATTTCTGCAAAATATATCTGCCTTTTTGGTTCTCCTTATCAAGTTGACCCACAGAACTTATATATAATGACTGCTGAAACCCTCCAAGAGAACATAAAATAAAGCACCCTCCCTGAGGCCAGCCACTCACTATCAGGTAGACCTGATCAGGTGTACCTTAGTGAGTAGCTGGCCTTACTGGGTCACAAAATAATCAGTGATATTCTTTTACGTTCAGAACATATTTTGTTATTTTGTATGCCCATCGAAATCCGGAGTTATAGCGTAACAAAACGAAATTAAAATCCCCAAGGAAATGTCTAAAATCTAATCACGCTCAACGGGGACCAAAATTTCATGCTTCAGACGGGGTTCGAACCCCCCCCCCCCCCCC
>NW_007397972.1:0-902 GCF_000475195.1 Diaphorina citri | reverse complement strand
TCATTATCACGCCCAGTACGGCCGGCATACCGGTCACCCGAGTCTTCATGGATTATGTGTCCAATGCTTTATCTCAGAAGAGCATACGAAATGCTCCTATCAATATCACTCCCACAGGCTCTCAGTCAATCCTCCTTTTTGGGATCTAGGGATCATACTCTCCCTTATCCCCTCTCTGTTCCAAATAGTCGCTAGGGATGAAGTGGAAGGGGACTCAACCGAGTTAGTCTTTGCTCCTCTACATATACATTTCCAGCTCTTCAATGCCCCCCGGAAACAAGGAGTTCCCTATGCTAGGAAGAAGAGACAGTTCTTTGAAGACTGCAAGGAACTTTTCAAGACGATGCCAGAAAGGGGGGTCAAAACCACAATTTTCATGGAATCGCCCAGAACCGTTGAAATTAAGCATTCGGAAGAACTATTTGACGTCATCCTTATGGTATCAAGACGATGCCAGAAAGGGGGGGGGTCAAAACCACAATTTTCATCGAATCGCCCAGAATCGTTGAAATTAAGCATTCGGAAGAACTATTTGACGTCATCCTTATGGTATCAAGTTATTTAAAATTTGTTCCCTATGCTAGGAAGAAGAGACAGTTCTTTGAAGACTGCAAAGAACTTTTCAAGACGATGCCAGAAAGAACCACAATTTTCATCGAATCGCCCAGAACCGTTGAAATTAAGCATTCGGAAGAACTAATTGACGTCATCCTTATGGTATCAAGTTATTTAAAATTTGTTCCCTATGCTAGGAAGAAGAGACAGTTCTTTGAAGACTGCAAAGAATTTTTCAAGACAATGCCAGAAAGGGGGGTCAAAACCACAATTTTCATGGAATCGCCCAGAACCGTTGAAATTAAGCATTCGGAAGAACTATTTGACGTCATCCTTATGGTATCAAG
>NW_007397971.1:0-902 GCF_000475195.1 Diaphorina citri | reverse complement strand
TTCTAAATGAACATTGAACTTTGTTTATGTGTACAAATATGAAAGGTGTAAAACTAGTATCAGAGCAGAGAGCAGAATGGTCATATATATAGTTTTGTAATGATTCCAGATATGTGGAGGGAGTCAGTGACCCTACAGCCTTCTGTCTATAATGACAAGTCTTTCTCTATCTCGCTCGCTCTCCGCCTCTCTCTCTCGCTTCTTTTATATACGCGGGGTTTAATGAATGCATAGGTAATACCAAGTACGTAGCATGGGTATTATACTGCTCGTAATTACACACATACACAGACACAACTACCTATATGCTGAGCAAACCAAGTGATTGTTGCTTCAGACGAGTCTGGAACGCTAGTATTTTGGAACGAAAACAATTGGTGCAAAAAACTTTCGCCTTATGAGCGTTGGGTCGCGGGTTCGATTCCCACCAGTGACGAACTTTATCCTAATTATATCTAAGGTTCGTTTTCGTTTAAGGAACGACTGGCTTTTTTTCTATCCTGTCCTCCTTCTCTCTTCAAATTCAGGACGATAAGGCCTCCCTTATTACAGTTCGTGAAAACTTACTCCTCCTTTTTGGATCACTAAAAACTCCTTTTTGGATCATTAAAAAATCCTTTTTGGATTATTAAAAACTCCTTTTGGGATGATTAAAAATTCTCCCTGGTCCGCACGATGCGTCGCACGATGTGCATCGTGCGGACCATAAAATGAAACTTCTTTTAAACTCAACTCAACTCAACTTCTTTTAAACTCGACTTATCTTTATTTTAATTCATAAATCAAACAAATTCACTCCCATTACTGAAATCTACCGTAGGGATTCTATTTAGCTGTTTCACTTACTTCTTTATTAAGGTAACTGAGTAGGGATTCTGTTTCGTTGAGGAGGGTCCCCGAAC
>NW_007397970.1:0-902 GCF_000475195.1 Diaphorina citri | reverse complement strand
ATGGCAATAGCACCTACATACAACGTAAGTATTTCCACCTCAAAAATTTCACCTTTAATCCGAGAAAAACGTACACATAAATTATTTCCTCGCGAGGAGGGGGAGAAACCTCTTCAGAAATCGGGAGAATTATTTATGCCTTGCTCTCTCCCCTCTGGGTGTGGTGTAAGTGTAAGGTAAAGCAGTGTGGTGTAAGGTAAAGTTTAAATCATTACATGAAAGTAAAATCGAAAAATCAAATCAACAATAATAATAAACTGAATATTAAACAAATTAGGTAGGTACATATTAGGTACTGATCGAATAAACTACGGGCTAAATAATTCCCGGAGGTACGGGCCCAGCTTGTTACTCTTTTTCTCCTTCTTGCTTTCTCCAAGGATTTATCCTTCTTTCCTTCTTCTTCTTCTTTCCTTTTCTCCTAATACTTTCTCCCTTCTTCTTATCCTTCTCCTCTCCTCGCCTGTTCCTTTTCTTCTAACACTTTCTTCTCCATTTCTTTTCCTTTCCCGCAAAGTATCAGATAAATCTTTTCTTAACAAGTCTTTCATTTTCACAAACAACTTTTCGTCCCTGATGTGCTTTTAGTTCTCACTTCAACCCTCATGTTACACTACTTTTGCTGAAGTTTTCTATCATTTTACCGAGATACCTATACAAGAAGATGATGGTTTATTTTCAACATATTTGGTCTTTTAATGATAGTTTTAAAAAAGTTAATACTATTATTTTGATAAACAAACAACACGTAATTTAATTTCTGAACAATAAAAGAGTCTGTAAAGTTAGGATTTTGTATATAGTTGAGTGGATTTTTTTTGGGGCATTTGTGTGGATATCACACTTATTGACAATAAAATCACTAACATGTCTTGGCAGATTTGGACTTTATTCTGTCCACG
>NW_007397969.1:0-902 GCF_000475195.1 Diaphorina citri | reverse complement strand
CTTTTTCCCGTGGGCTCTTCGGGTAAGATGATACCCTTTTTTTACGAAATGTATTGACTTTTGATTGGATATGAAACATGTGACAAAAAAAAAGTGAGAGATGGATTCTCAGATTTCAGTACAAAAGAGAAGAAGAGGAGGAGAAGGAGGAAGAAGAAGAAGAAGGAGAAAAAGAAAAAAAAGAAGAAAGGAGACGGGGAGGAGGAGGAGGAAGAAGAGAAGAATAAGGAGAAGAAGAAAAAGAAGAAAAGAGAGGAGGAGGAAAAAGAAGAAGCTTTTTATTGATGTAAAAAAATTGGTGTTCAATTGTCGCCTGAAATTCACTCCTTATTTTCATGCACGCGACAATGTAAGAGAATATTTTGTATGAAATTTAATTCGCAAAGTACCTAGGTAAGTATATATTAGGTACTCAATACTTATCAACTTACCTGATGATAACTTAATACTTATCTCTATGTAACGGTACGGGAGACAGAACCTCTATGTACCGTTGCCTTCCTCACTAACAGGATATCCCTCGCTATTCAGCGGGGGACCTGAGCAGCGGTCATGGGATTTTTTACGTCCTCTAGTTTTACAATAAAATTAACTTCTTACTCCATCAGAGTTAAAGTTCTATGTATAGGTAGAACGGTACATACTCTAATCTGCCATATTATAATAAGTAATGGAGCAGTTGCAAATGGGTAAAAATTATAAATACCTAAATGGTCAATTCCTATGTAAAAAGTTAGAAAAAATCCAAATCTGAGGTCAAAACTCCGAAAAAATAACTGTAAAAGGTCGAAAATACAATTTTTATTTTCCGTTCTAATGAAAGCGTTCAAACATGTGTGACGTCAGACTTTACGCAGTTGTTTTTTTCGTCCGTTAGGTAGCGCCACTATGCAAGCGCGCTA
>NW_007397968.1:0-902 GCF_000475195.1 Diaphorina citri | reverse complement strand
ATACAAACAGGTAAAATGGGGGCTGTAAACTTTACCTACTTCATATTTTTATTTATTTAACTTTTTTAAATAGAAAAAGTTACAAAAATACCTACCTAAATGCTAAAACTTGTTCTCCACCTTTCTCTTACGCTTGGGAGGTAAAAACCTCTTGTGTCCCTACCTCCCTACTGTCCCTTAAAATTTGGTTTTGGCTACAAAAATTTTACGAGTGGATGCCCTTCGCGCTCAACATTTGCCATTTTTTAGAGAGGGAAATTTTACACTGGTATCCTCCCTCGTCAAAGTCCCCCTACCACAGCAAACTGGTCACTCCTTGTTCAGCAGTAATATATACTCGTAGATATATTATTTCTGATATGTTCTACAGTAACAGTTGTCCATTACTCCACTGACCCAAATAAGCATTTTTCATAATGAAAATACTAACACAATGCATTTCATGACCTGACATGACCTTTGCATTCTCTCTCCCACTCTCTCACTACTATAACAATAGAAGAGAAGGAGAGGGATATATTATAAAAGTTCTGTATTATTATTATTATTTTTCCACAAAGGGGAGGGAGGGTGGAAGAGTAATACAATGGCCCATCTAGACCCATTTCTCTTTCTCTCTCTTATTGTAGATACTGTTATGTGCACTTGTTGTCAAAGGTCAAGTCGGTCGTTGCATGTAGTTTAAGGCACTGTAGACCTCACTCAGAAAACTGCAGACCTCAAAGGCTCAACTGGGATTGAAATGATCAAATTTCCTCTGGCTCTGAGTTGAACTTTTTTCCAATAGATTCAATAGATTGAACTATCTCATCGTCCTGAAAGTAAACAGAGGAGGACAGGATAGGAGAAAGCCACAGCCGTTCCGAGAACGAACCTTATCTGTCGAAGATAAAAATCCGCCC
>NW_007397967.1:0-902 GCF_000475195.1 Diaphorina citri | reverse complement strand
ATTTTTGCATTTAGAATATTTAGATTGTCTGTCTGTCTTTTCTAAAATATTTTTTGAATAATATTCAATATTATGTATTCAAAATCTTCGATCTGTACGAAATTTTGTAGATATTTCTGACTCTTTCGAGGATTGTTGATTTGGGCACCATAGGTCTTAGAGGGCTCTTTTTCTGAGATCTCCAATTCACCAAATTAACTTTTTAGTAGGAAACTAAGTAAAAATGTTAGGAACCTGAAGAAATAAAACGTCAAACAGTCAACAAAATCGTAATTAACTGCTAAGGTAGAGACTTAGGTACTTATTTATTTAATAAATACTGAGTAGAATCCGAAAATCAATTAAATTGAACATAAATCATCCTTGCTTCCAAAGGACTTAGATGTTAGAGGGCTTAGAATGCTTACATGTTGGAGGTTTTGTCTTCTCCATGGATAAAAACAGTGGAAAAACAAATTATGGTGAAAAGAAACGCCAGTAAAGAAAATGGTAGAATCAAAATAGAAGTAGGTAGGTAATAATTTATTTTAGGTATAATACCTAAGTGGAATCTATAATGCCAATAAAGAAAATTGACTGTTGGAAAATGGTAGAATCAAATAGAAGTAGGTAGGTAATCATTTATTATAAGCATGGAATCTAGAATTTCCGGAATAGGTATTTTAGCTTGGCAAAAGTATCTTGGACAAAATAAATATGGGACACCTACATCATATGATAATTCATAATTTGATTGGATTTTTACCTAGGTTATCAAAATTGGATCAAACGCGCCACACCTATGGCGGAACAAACAAACAGAAATACCTACTCATTGGTACAGACAAATTGATCTTCAAAACTGACTGGCTAAAACTCAGAACTTGCTTAAAATTCGTTCAATTATTTTTTTTTGGTGTCCA
>NW_007397966.1:0-902 GCF_000475195.1 Diaphorina citri | reverse complement strand
AACATTTAGTTGAAAATTAAATTGGATTTATAAAGAGAAGAGGAAAAAAAAGGCCCTGGGGGTATAATTTAATATTTTACTACTGTGGTACCTTCAGATAGGGTCATAGGGACTATGGGGCATAATCTCAAAACTTATGTTCTGGTTTTATACTCAGTGAGAACAGGGTGTTTCAAACGCCAATACAAAATTTGCAACACAATTTGGTGGATAGGACCACAAATCGTGAAACAGAGGGACTGGAGGGTGTAATTCACAGAGTTTGAAAAACTGTAGATTTTATCTATCAAACAAGACCTTATTAAAGTTAGACTGCCTGGGTAAATGGACTTTTCAGTATCATCCTAGCAATATAAAGGTGGTGTATTCCATTTTTCCAGCATTGCTAAGTAGGGACTACAGACTACACCTAACAGTTTACTTGACAGTTTGCCTGAGAAGTCTAGTATGAACAGCAACTGTTGCATGTAGAAATGTTCGCTGTCCACACGACAGGTTACTAATATGTATAAGGTGATGATGGCTCAGAACTTCCAAGGTACCCTGTTGAGCACACTACAATAGAGTCTAACATATTGTAGGTTGTAGGTCTTATTGGATGGGAACTCCAGTACACATGTTCAAAACCAGTTTTGGGATTATTTTTTTCTTTTCTTTGAAGCTTCAAAAAAAAAAGGAGGAGTAGAGAGAGATTTGGTTTGGTGTGATAATATTTAGTACGGGGACTAGGGACATAATGACTTTTTTCTTCTTTTTTTCCTGTAAATAAAGGTAGGTACCTCAAGAGATGTACTATTGTACCTCTGGTATCGAAATAAATAAATTACAAGTTATGATGTTAATAACTTGATATGTTCTCAGAAAAAAAAGAATACCTACATAATGATAAAATAAAAAATAAC
>NW_007397965.1:0-902 GCF_000475195.1 Diaphorina citri | reverse complement strand
GACCAATCAAATGCCTTGAGACTATGCTTAGCACGAACTTAAGAGCCAGCATTTTGTTCATAAATATGGGTGTTAGAAACAGAGTAGATTATGCATTATGCAATGCAAACCACAAGGAAGAAAAGGTAGGGGAAGACCGAGACTCACCTATGAGGATATGGTAAGCGACATATCAAAAAGGAAAGGAAAAACACTCGCAGAAGAAATCTTACCATGGATAGAAGAAGATTTAGTTTATGGGTCGAGGACTCCAACGCTGCTTAACGGCAAAAGGAAAACGAGAAAGAAGAAGAAGAAGAAACAGAGTAGAATGGAATAAAAACTGACCATTAAAAATAATTATACATTATGGGTATGTTAGAATACTTAGAATGTTAGTAGGGCCGTTTCAGGATTTTGTCGAGGGAATGCTCCAAATTTTCGGAGCCTGGCTTACAGTAAAGGAGAAAAATTGAGCCCGAGGGTGCACTCCACCCTAAATACGGCCCTGTATAGTAGTGAAGGGACTTTCCAGTCTCATTCTGGCAGTAAAATCAAATTAGATCTTGAATTATTCCTTTTGGTAAAGTAGAGAGCTTTCTTTCTTCATAGCTTGTGCCACAAGCCTTGTGGGGACCACAACATTACTAAGTGCCTCCTTTACTATAAATTATGTACTCCTTACTCCTATAAATTACTCCTTTTGTCGTAGTATTATTAATATTAAGTAAGTATGTACTATTAAAGTAGCTACTCAATTGTCCTCACGAGGCTGAGTGCAACCCGCAAATCAAGCAGAGAGCCGAAAAAAACCTCCCCCCCCGGGAATCAAACCAGGAACCTCCGGGTTCCTCTGATTGGACTGACCTCTTTCTGGTTAGGATACCGACACATCTTGCAACAGCTCGCAATATACTGGGCAG
>NW_007397964.1:0-902 GCF_000475195.1 Diaphorina citri | reverse complement strand
GTCTTATCGTCCCGAAATCAAAAATAGGATAGCAGGATAGGAGAAAGCCAACCGTTCTAAGAACAAACCTCAGCTGTTCAGGGTGAAGTTTGCCCCGAGTGGGAATCGAAGAGACCTAGCGCTTACAAGACAAGCTAACTAAAATCTGACGATTTCCACTCTTCTGAAGTCAATTTCCCCCCTTTTGGCGTGGTAGCGCCTGTACAAGAGGAGAAATCGTTTCAGCTTCCCAAAGGAAAATACAGCTTAAGCTGACAAAAGATCTTTTTTCCATGCCTGATGTTCGTACGAAAGGGGAAATTATTTCAGTTTCTCAGAGGAAAACACAGCTTGGACTGACAGAAGGTCTTTTTTCCATCCCTGATGTTTGTACAAAAGGGGAAATTGTTTCAGTTTCTGAAAGTAAAATACAGAATAGGCTAACAAAAGATCTTTTATACAGCTTATGCTAACAAAGGGCCGAGCCACGGTGCCTCCATAGCCACCCTGGTTCAACAATGATGGTACCTGAAGTAATGAGAATAATCAGTTCAAAAAGGAAACAGACTCTTGACTTTTTTTTTTATCAAGTTTTAATAAATTATTATTTTTACAATATCAGAACATACAAAGTTCATATAAATGGTATACCCATCCATGAAGGCAGAGCTTGTACCATGGAAGGGGAAGCCTAGAAGGCCTTTAAGCTGTGCATAGTTGACAGCTGTTGATGCTATGACACAGACCATATGAGTCCAATGTAGCATTTATTTCATTGGTCCATTCAGCTAGAAGATCCATACAAGCTAGAAAGGTTAAGTAGGTACTAACTTAGGTATGTGATCAAAGAATAAATGAATAAATAAAATGGTTTGTACCTGAGGGGTTTGCAGTAAGTTCTGCTGAGGTGCAAGCACATTGCT
>NW_007397963.1:0-903 GCF_000475195.1 Diaphorina citri | reverse complement strand
GTGACCGGTTTAGGCAGACAGGCTAAAACTCTGGTCAAAATAAATCTATAAAGGTCTACCTACTTACAAGGTCATAGGTAGGTAATAAAGTTGTTAGTAAGGAGAAAAAGAAAATTACCTAGAAGTTCAGAAGAATCTAAAACTCTTAATCGTTATGGTTAAGTACATCCGGTTTCCTTGCCCATATTTTCAACCCTTGGCTTGTTACGAGTTTTAGTGGACATAACCCATTTTAACGGACCCATTAACCAAGAGTAGTTACCAACAAATGGTGAGAAATCTGACTATTTGACCATTCAGAAAGAGAAGACGAAGAACGCCAGTAACTTATACTCTTCACGGTTGAGTATAATTTTCTCGTGTTCTTCTTTTCAAGATGAATCTTCACAAAGTCACGTCAGAATCTATCAGTACATTCAGAAACAGTTAGCTGATCATTGAGATGTTTTAACGATGGGTTTTACGAGATAATGACCTGGACATTACAACTGTAAATCCCTTTGTAACTGTAAATGATGTAAATTGTAAATCTTGGAGTGAGGACCGTTTGTGATGGGTGTTGTTGAGAATTTAAATCTCAACATAGTAGAACTGAAATTTGTTATGACTGTTGCTGTTATTTCTCACGACCAACTTGTTGTTCAGAATTTTAATCTCGAAATTTTCTTCTCCAAACATGTTAAAGTGTCTATTCCTAATTCTTATAGGTAATACAAATACAAAATGTACCTATCTGCTTAATACTACCCTCCGTTTTTAGTCCGTCCTTCCTTTATTATTACTAATAATAAAAGGTATAGTGGACGGACTATTGTATTCGCTTCAGTGTCGTCTGTCTGTCGGTCTGTCTGTCTGTCCCCATAGAAGGACTTATCCAAACCTGGTCGACCTATATATCAAATT
>NW_007397962.1:0-903 GCF_000475195.1 Diaphorina citri | reverse complement strand
GGTGATGTTGCAAGCTTGGAACTTGCAAACCCCATAGTTTCTCCTACGTCGTACGAGTTATACGAGTAATAATCAAATAAACAAGTAAATAAAAACCATATTTGAAAAAATGGGAGAATACCCAGACCAGCATCAAACATTTATCAGATTTCCTCTCCTCCTCCTCCTTCTTCTCCTCCTCCTTCTCCTTCTTCTCCTCCTCCTTTTTCTCCTCCTCATCCTCCTCCTTCTCCTTCTTCTCCCCTGGGTTCATACGTAGGTAAAGTGGTACCCTCGCCTCGTAGGTACATACATAGGTAGGTAGAGGTATTACAGGTACATACATAATGTACCTAGGTGGTTCATACGTAGGTAAAGTGGTACCCTCGCCTCGTAGGTACATACATAGGTAGGTAGAGGTACAGGTACATACATAATGTACCTAGGAAAATTGGATAGGTACCCTATAGCTTTGAGAACGACTGCACTTAGAGCGATGGACAATTGGGAACGAATAAATAGAAGAGTGCCTCATCACGACATACCATATTGTCTTAATATACAGGGTGATTCGTTTTGAAAAGAAGAAGACAACATGTGTACAGGCCATGGGCTAAAAATCACTTTTTTGACATCAGGGGACCCCAAAACGGATGTATACTTTTACAATACTTTATATTACAATACTTTCTCCTTACTATATAGCTCTGCTATACATTAGTAATAGAAAGTAAAAAGTAACTAGACTGGATGGAGGAATGAACGGGGCATTGAGGCGAAAGCCGGCAGGTGCCCCCTTTCAATCGCCCACCAGGGGTGGATGGAGGGACTACTTGAAATAAAATCAGCCCTAGGGTGATTGCTTTGGGCTAAAATTTGGTTTTGGAAGAAAAAAAAAAACCTTCGCACCTTTGATATTTCTTA
>NW_007397961.1:0-903 GCF_000475195.1 Diaphorina citri | reverse complement strand
CAATATTTATCTAATAAGAATACAATAATTATTTAAAGTCAATATTTAAGGGTATTTGAGTGTATAGCCGCCATATACGCCCTATACATGGACGCTACGCCACTGTCATATGTAAGTAATGATAGTAAAGTTGTATAAGTATTTCCTTTCAGAAACTGAGAGGATTCCCCCTCTGCTAAACTTATCCAATTCTGAGGCTCATTTCCCCTCTTTTAAGGGAAAATACGGGGATTAGTTCAACCACTAGGTAGCGTGATAGATACCTGTACTAAACCATAGGGAATCCAAGATGGCGCATTTCCCAAACATCGCAGGTCTATCTTTTGGATTCTGAACACTAGTGTTTCCGCTTCCGAAAGGAAAATAAATGATAAATCTTTAGTTAAATAAACTGAAAACTTCAGACTGCCATGAAGTATAGTCATAGCTTCCAAAATTTCAGGACCTTCTACAATAATTTTGCAACTTTTTCATACCAACATAAATATTATGTAGCTACCTACTTACTTTTAGTTTCCGTAAGATTACGAAACTTCGGTGATACCTCTGTACCTACCAGGCACCTCCCTCTTATTCAATTTGTTCTTTATCAGCATAAAAATAGGTATTTGTGAGCATAAAAAATACATCTGTGAACGTAAATAGGTATTTGTGAGCATAGATAATATATTTGTGAGCATAAAGCATAGATAATATGTACAGGTACTAGACAGACACCAAGACAACCTATTATTCTCTTCAAACAGTTCTCATAATGAGCAATTTACTCGTGTATTCCCTATTATTGAAATATCTTTGAAGAGACCTCTTCTTCTTGTTCTTCTACTTCTTCTTCTTCTTCATCATCATCATCATCATCATCATCATCATCATCATCATCATCATCATCATCATCATCATCAT
>NW_007397960.1:0-903 GCF_000475195.1 Diaphorina citri | reverse complement strand
TGTTAATTGAATAATTACAGATTGCTCTTGCTCCATTAGATTTCATTAGAATAAATCAATAAACGTGAGTAGGTGAACCAATGCTCTAATACTTGTATTGAAACTTTGTCAGCTCATGGTTGTTGCTCCTTTGGAGAATTCAAGTAGCATGATTAGTCTGAGATCAAATCAGTAAGTCTACGCAATCCACAATGACAAAAAAGAGACTAAAAAAGTTGAGAAAAAGGTAGGAAGGGTAAGTAGGAAGGAATCTGGAGAAGAGACTAAAGAAAGAGCAGGATTACGAAATGATTGAAAACCAAAAGATCATATTGAGGTTAGTGGATTTTTTTTTTTTTTCATCGGACAACCTGTTGGGATGGTATCGCGGAACAAAACACCGAAAGACAAACTAAAAGAAAAAAGTAAAAACGTCCAATTAAAACTTGGAACTCACTTGGTTGAATCATTTGTGAAAACATAGAAATAATCACGATGACCTCAACTATGATTCAGCTCAAGCCCTCAAGTATTTGAGACCACTTATGTAGTTGTGACATGCCACTTGCCGTTATAGAAATTGCAATGTTTACGTTACCCTAGTCACTACTCGAAACGATAATGATACTCATGAATGTGGTTTGCATTAGCTATTTAGTTTCCATTTTAATTATTCTGTAGTTAAGGTAGGTACCTAATATGAACAAAAACCAACATCGTTCATTCATTAATCATCCACGATCCTCATGATAAAGAGAATTCTATGAAGGTAAGTACTGCAAATCATTAGGTATCTAGATAATAAGTTACAAATAAAATGCGCAGGTCAGGTCGTAAAAATCTATCATTACTTCATCGGATCGTATTAATAAAACATTGGAGCATTGATCAAGTTCTTCTAGCGGTAAATACCAGTGGATACCC
>NW_007397959.1:0-903 GCF_000475195.1 Diaphorina citri | reverse complement strand
GGTCTCTTTGCTGACCTTTGATATCATTTGCAGATGATTTGTTAGGTCCTGAATTTTCCAATTGTTGTTTTGGACTTTTAGAAACAGTTGAGACCATTTCAAAGATTTGACTCTGGTCTCTTCGCTGACGTTTACTATCTTTTGCAGATGATTTATTGGATTCCAATATACCAAAATGCTGTGTCGTCAAAGCTGGATCTTCGTGACTATTTGTCACCATCATCTTTAAAGAATTTGCTGGGATACTGACTACTTTGTCCAAAATTGGCAGAATCGGGTACGCGATTGTTTGTTTGCCGGATCTCATATTTTCGAAGGCTCGCGTACGATTTTCAAAAGCAACTAAATGGAGATAATAGTTTTTACTGTTTTTAGCATGGATTACCATTCTTTGCATTGAAAATTCACCGTCTGCATTTGTAGACATGGCGTCCGAATGACCGAATTCGCTATTCGAAGGAAAATTTGTTGAAGGGCTTTCCAGAGGGTATTCAATTGCAGTTGGAAATTTTCTATTTCTTTTTCCAGACGATCTGAGGTGTTCTGTCACGTAACCTGTGAAACAAATTTTAAATTGGTAAGTTTTACTCAAATGTTGACAGTTTCTAGATTTTTTTTTTTTTTCTTGCCAAAAGTTATTTGAGTAGTCATAAAAACTACGACTACTTTGTTAAGGAGTAGAGTAGTTTTTCGAAATTAACTTTAGACCCTTGAAAATTGTTGTTGAGAAAGGTTCCAATTCCAACGTTATTATTTACAAACACTGGACTCATGCTAAACGGACAAGACTATCATGCTCTATCAAAAGAACACCGTAAAATATTCAGTATATGCAACATGCAACAAATTAATGAAGTACGAATTGAACTTGACCAAAACTTAAAAGAAATAATAAATCAATTA
>NW_007397958.1:0-903 GCF_000475195.1 Diaphorina citri | reverse complement strand
GTGTTCTCTTCTTCGGAAAGCTGACATGGAAAAGGAGTGAGAAGTTCTATTTAATTTTTTCTAAACAAAAGGAAAAAATTGAGAGAGAAAAAGTGAAGGACATTTTAATGAAGAGAGAGAGAGAGAGAAGGAGGGGTAAAAAGGACAATTATTTTGGTGGAAAGAGGGAGAGAGCATTTTTTTTAGAGAGAGAATTAGTGATAAGAAGAGAGGGAGGGAGAGGGAAATAAAATTAAGGATTGAGAGTAAAAGTAAAGAAAAAATACTTAAAATAAGAACTTGGTTAAAACAAATTTATTTTTAAACAGAAGCAGCGAAGAAAGAGGAGGAGGAGAAGTAGAAGAAGAAGAAGAAGAAGTAAAAGAAGGAGTAGAGGAAGGAAAACAAGAGGAATTAATGTTAGGTACAGAAAAAATAATAGAAAGTAAAAATGAAGATGTGAATAGAAGATAGAAGGTATGAATTATGACGATGACGTCATAATTCATGACTCCCGCTTCGTTATTTATTTGTGCGCAAGCGTTTCTGCGCATTTTGACGTGAAATCTGACGTCACAACTCTTCGAACTTTTTCATTAGAACGGCAATTAGAAAGGTACCGAGATTACTATAAGTTCTCCTATGAACTAAGAAAGAGAAAGAGACGAGAGGAGAGAAAAAGAAATTGACTTGTAACTAAGATTACTAACAATAAAATAGGAGATATTGGACTTGTAACAATAGATCATTTGCGCTTACTTGGGTGATGTTTCAAAGTCATAGAGCAGGAAAGAGGACCAACGGAATTTTTCTTTTTCTTCTACGACTTCTAGATACCGAGATAGGTAAATCGATTTAAAAAATACCGGTAAATCGTAAACTTTGACGTCACGGCATATGCTCCCGTAGGCGATGACGTCATAA
>NW_007397957.1:0-903 GCF_000475195.1 Diaphorina citri | reverse complement strand
TGAGGAGCAAACAGCCTGAGCTGTTTTCTCCTCAGTCGACACAAACTTGAGCTATTTTCACTAAATTTTAGACGAAGAGGATTCAGCTCTAGGTTTATTGAGCTAAGGAAAGAATTGTTAGAAGAAATAAAATAAAAAATATCCTATTCTAAACATTCAGACGGTACAACGCCCGTGGGTTTACTTCCTGGCTAAGGTTGATTTACTTCCTGGCTAAGGTTGGTTTACTTCCTGGCTAAGGTTGATTTACTTCCTGACTAAGGTTGGTTTACTTCCTGGGCATGCTACGACACAGGCCACAAGCGTCTAATGTAGCAGTTGTTCCATTGCTACGAAATAAAAACGGCGGTGGAACACTCGTCTTTTTTTTTATTCTTCTTTTTCGGGTCGGGTCAGGGCAAAGTAAAGTATTTTAAGGCTTCTTCTTCGTAGATTCGTATAACCTTAACCCATCTTTTGGAACAGTTACCCCTACACCTAAACTTCAGAGTGGGCTTTCCGTGTATGGAGTTAAGCCAGGGTTCCTCTCACCTACAACAGTATTTCAACTCAGGGGACACAGTAACACAATTAAACCAGACATAACGCACTTTCTTGTCACGTAGAAGGTCCCGGATTCGATTCCCCGAGTCGAAAAAAAATTTAGACTGATTTTTTAATCGCAAAATTTCGGATGGGTCACTTTTCTGGTATTCTCGAGTTGACAGAGGACATTAATTTTTGAAGTATTGTGTCTCTTCCTGTCCATCTGAAGAAAGGCATACTACGGGATAGACTTGCTACGAAACGGACCACATGAGTCTAATATAGCAGTGCTAGGAAATTGAAACTGCAAAGACACATGGCAAGGGGGGAAGAAGATTCATGGATACATTTTATGAATATCTACCTAAAGAACACACT
>NW_007397956.1:0-903 GCF_000475195.1 Diaphorina citri | reverse complement strand
ATATTGTTACTATTTTTGACCAAAATAAATGATCTTTAATTTCCTAATGAACCCTCAGGAGTTTTCGTAGGAGCATCCCAAAATAGCCAGGAGTATGAGCTGTCCTAGACTTAGATGGTCACCCGTCCAGAAAAAAACCTCGCCCAACATTGCTCAACTTCAGTGAAGCGTTTGGAATTAGTTTATCCAGCAATGAAGAGAAATCCGACCCTTCTTGAAAATAAACCAGGTGAACAGGTGGAATTTTCTTTTTACAACAGGTGAAATGAAAGTAGAGTTGCATATTGTATGAGCAAAATTGAGCTTGAAATGAAAAACTTATTTATTTATAGACATTGATTCTCAATTCCTCAGAGGTTGTTCTCTCTCCTTTTTGCCCTTTTCCTTCTCTCTCTCTCTCTCTCTCTCTCTCTCTCTTCTCTTTGATTTATCATACTGACCCTCCTCTTTTTCCTCCTCCTCCTCATCCTCCTGCTCCTCCTCTTCCTAGTCCTCCTCCTCCTCTTCCCCCTCATCCTCCTCCTTCGACTTATACTTCTCATATCTTACGCTTCCTTCTTCTTTTCCTCACCTCTTTTTCTTTTTCAACCTTCTTATTCTTCTTTACCTCCTCCTTCGTCCTTTTCTTGTGTTCTTGTTAATCTTCTCCTTCGCTTCCTAACTCTTGTTTCTCTTCTTATTCCTCTTCGTTACTTCTATTCAGCTTCATCTCCTCCTTATCCACACCATCCTTCTTCTCCACAGCTCCTTCACACCCTTCGTCTCCTCCTCCTTCCTTTTTCATCTACCTCTCCTTCTTTACAAACAGTCCTCCTTTGCTCCTTTCGTCTTCAAATCTATTTCACTCAACAATATTGGCTTTTAAGGAGCGTCAAACTTGAACGTATTCGAAAAGTACTCCTT
>NW_007397955.1:0-903 GCF_000475195.1 Diaphorina citri | reverse complement strand
CTTTTTATTATTAATTCCAAATGAGTAGGTATCCAAATAGACTCCACAGGTATGTCTCCAAATAGAGGAGAAAAAAAAAGAATATAATATGCCAGTTGGCTCCAAAATTAACTTTTTAGGAAATCGAATTAGTTTAATAATTAATTAATTAAAATAATAGAAATATCAAATCACAGGGCCTTGCTCTTTTGCCTTTTCAAAAACCATTAAACTTCTCTCCCAAATTACCTCTCGCTCTTAGCTCCACCTAACCTACCTCTTCTCGTCCCATTCCATACTCACTTCACACTCTCACGCTCTCTTTCACTCGAACTCACTCAAAATATGAGAAAACCAGATGGGGTAGCAAAAATCTAATAAAACAAAAGGGAAAAGAGGGATAGGAAAAGGAATGGAGGGACAATTGGTTATAAAAGGGGAAGAATAGGGGAACAAATGAACAATAATAATGGGTCAGCCCAACAGGTGGGAAATTCCGGGATGATCAAGGTAGAAAAATGGGGACAATGGGAACAACGGGAACCATGAAAATAGTGGGGTAGGGGTGTAGGATAGTTTGGAGAGTACCGGGATGAAGAGGAATCTAATACGAATTATAGGGAAAAAGTTAATCAAGGAGGGAATTGAAATAAAGGAGAAAGCTGGATAACCTACGGGAAAAACTGATGCTACTTAGGGATAAGGAAAAATACCAAAAAGCACGGGGACATGGGGACAAAAGAGGAAATGGAACAGAAAGATGCCGGTAGATTCGAAGTTGAAAATTGTCAACTCAAATAGATATCGAATCTACCGGGTGACTGTGAGGTTCAAACCCCACGTCACAATACTAATACTAATACTAATACTAATACTAATACTAATACTAATACTAATACTAATACTAATACTAATACTAATACT
>NW_007397954.1:0-903 GCF_000475195.1 Diaphorina citri | reverse complement strand
ATTTATGAACTCGCATATAATCGCCTCTCTCACTCCACTCAATGTTTTGTCAGATATCTCCCTCTCTCTCGCTCCCTATTAGTTTCTCACATATCACAGGCTTTGAACAGGGCTACATGAGAACAAGGGAGGGAGAGAGAGAGAGGAAGAGAAAATATAGATAGCGAAAAGGATGGGAGGGAGAAAGACAAATAATTTGACATAAATCACGATGCAATGTATATGTACCTACCTAAACACATTCTTCCTCTCTTTTTCTCTCCCTCCCCCTCCCTGCCTCTCTCTCACTCTCTCTCTTTCTTTCTCCTCAAATTCATTGGTCTAATTATTTGAATGAGAATATATTTATTTACGTATATTTATTTATTTACGGGACTATTTCTTTCTCCTCAAATTCATTAGTCTAATTATTTGAATGAGAATATATTTATTTATTTACGGGACTAACCCTTTATACAAAAATGACAATAGAAAAAATACACTAAAACTAAACAAACAAAAACAACAATCAAATACAGTAGAAATAAAAAATGAATAGAATGAAATATAAAAAGGAAAATGAAAAGTAACATAGTATGAACGAAATATTATAACGTAATATTATTTCCCACAACTGGGACAGTACAAACATACCTATGTATGTAGGTTTGTAGATATACGGTTAGGTACTTAACTACCTATAATTATGTATTACCTATCAGGTATAGGTATGTATTGAATTATCCTCGGACATACAGGGTGTCCCCAAATAAATTGACAACTTTTGCACTTATATAACTCTGAAAGGATTTAGATAACTACCTGTTTACCAAATGTCACCAAGAATTTTTGTACACCCTGAAATTTTTATGGAAAAAAAATAATAATAAATGAAATCTTGAACAGATTTCGAGGAACTGATTT
>NW_007397953.1:9737-10548 GCF_000475195.1 Diaphorina citri | reverse complement strand
AGGAGAAGGAGAGGAGGGGGGAGAGGAGAGGGCTGCCATGTATTCTGCAGCCACTAGCACTCCCCTCTGGGTGTTACCGCTGTATTCACTTCTACCCACACATAAACAAGCCAAGGTATGTGTTATCAAGTCATCTATTTATCATACGAAATAAGATTAAGAAAATGCTTGAATATTAATAAACAGCCCCTGCAAAGTGGTGCAAACTTGCAATGTTAAACTGTTTGAGATACAGGGACTACTTCTATAGAAGAAATAAGTTGGTCTTAACCACTCGACCCACATCTGTGTTCGAGTGGTTAAGTGCACCGACTCTCAACCCGGAGGTGCGGGGTTCGAATCCCGATGTAGGCAGAAATTTTCCGATCAAATTTTTCTGTTCCTGGATAGGTATGGATGAAGTAACTCGAAAGCGGTTCCCAGGCACATTAAGGCTAAAAACAGAGTGAAGCGGAGAGCAAAGAGCATAGAGCTTTTTGCTCTCCGCTCTATGTGGTTTGAAGTTGTTGCTTCCCTCTATCGTCAATAGATCAGTTGCGCTCACTTGGGTGATGTTTCAAAGTCATAGAGCAGGAAAAATGAGGACCAACTGAATTTTTCTGAGATAAATCGATTAAAAAAATACCGGTAAATCGTGAAGTTTGACGTCACAGCATACGCTCCCGTAGGCGATGACGTCATAATTCATGACTCCCGCTTCGTTTGTTTGTGCGCAAACGTTTCTGCGCATTTTGACGTGAAATCTGACGTCACAACTCTTTGAACTTTTTCATTAGAACGGCAATTAAAAATTGAATTTTCGACCTTTTAA
>NW_007397953.1:0-1737 GCF_000475195.1 Diaphorina citri | reverse complement strand
ATATATTCTATTCTATTCCTCAGCTATGCCGTGACACCGAATGATGATACTGAGGGAGATCTACTGGATGAAGAGACCATGGAGGACATTCTGGATGAAGAAGAAGGAGAGGAGGGGGGAGAGGAGAGGGCTGCCATGTATTCTGCAGCCACTAGCACTCCCCTCTGGGTGTTACCGCTGTATTCACTTCTACCCACACATAAACAAGCCAAGGTATGTGTTATCAAGTCATCTATTTATCATACGAAATAAGATTAAGAAAATGCTTGAATATTAATAAACAGCCCCTGCAAAGTGGTGCAAACTTGCAATGTTAAACTGTTTGAGATACAGGGACTACTTCTATAGAAGAAATAAGTTGGTCTTAACCACTCGACCCACATCTGTGTTCGAGTGGTTAAGTGCACCGACTCTCAACCCGGAGGTGCGGGGTTCGAATCCCGATGTAGGCAGAAATTTTCCGATCAAATTTTTCTGTTCCTGGATAGGTATGGATGAAGTAACTCGAAAGCGGTTCCCAGGCACATTAAGGCTAAAAACAGAGTGAAGCGGAGAGCAAAGAGCATAGAGCTTTTTGCTCTCCGCTCTATGTGGTTTGAAGTTGTTGCTTCCCTCTATCGTCAATAGATCAGTTGCGCTCACTTGGGTGATGTTTCAAAGTCATAGAGCAGGAAAAATGAGGACCAACTGAATTTTTCTGAGATAAATCGATTAAAAAAATACCGGTAAATCGTGAAGTTTGACGTCACAGCATACGCTCCCGTAGGCGATGACGTCATAATTCATGACTCCCGCTTCGTTTGTTTGTGCGCAAACGTTTCTGCGCATTTTGACGTGAAATCTGACGTCACAACTCTTTGAACTTTTTCATTAGAACGGCAATTAAAAATTGAATTTTCGACCTTTTAAAGTGACTTTTTCGGAGTTTTGACCTCATGTTTGGATTTTTCACAACTTTTTACGTAGGAATCGAGCTTTTTTTTTTTAAATAATATTTTCCCAATTGCAACTGCTCCATTCTGTCTACGTGCTCGATGCTTTATGTTATGCGCTATGCTCCGTTTTCAGCCAAGGTCAGCTTGTTTTCTTCTACCCACATATTAGTAGATGTTTGTGTGTATTTCAGGTGTTCGAATCTATACCAGAAGGTTGTCGGCTGTGTGTTGTTGCTACAAATGTGGCTGAAACGTCTCTCACCATCCCCAATGTGAAATATGTTGTAGACACGGGGAAAACCAAGACTAGGCTGTATGATAAAATTACAGGTAAGTATCTTGGTTGAAATGTATAAATAATATATTCTTTTTCACTTTTACGAATATATCGTTAAGGAAGCAGTTGATGGACTTTTAGATGCTCAAGGGATAGCATGTCGAAAATTAAGCGAGAAATGGACAAAATTTCGTTTTCATATGTTTGAGGGTCAGGGACCAGGGTGCAGATTTCTTTGTATAGGGCACTTAGCCTCCGTGTCTGTAAGGAAGGTTATCAAGGTATGGTACGTATATCTCACAGTATTTGAAGGATTGGGGGTTCAAAAATTCTTTGGACTTCTAGAAAGAATATCTGGGAATTGTCTTATGGATGGTTCTTTTCTGCTTGTGCTGTTCAATTTTGTGTATATTTATAAATATTGTATGGGTAGTCGGTGACTTAATGAAATACATATTGAAAAAGCTTTTTCACTTCATCTCCCTCACACCAGGTATCTCTGCCTTCACGGTAACATGTGCTAAC
>NW_007397952.1:0-903 GCF_000475195.1 Diaphorina citri | reverse complement strand
AAATGCCATATTGCCATGGCGCCATACTATTTTGCCATATTTTCCCATAATAAGTACCATATTGCCATGTTTTTAGTGTCATATTTTGGAAAAAAAAAAACATGTGCCATATTCTGAACTTCTCTGCTGCTGATGATGAGTTGATTTATGTGTCTCTGGTTCAATTCAATTGAGAGAAGTAAATTATGACATCAGGCACCACAATTACGTCCCAGACGCCACTCGATATAGTGTGACTAAAAAAGAACAGACGCTCCTTTGCAGAGCGTTGAAAAAAGAATGAAACACTCGATCTTTTGAATAGCTTTAGCTTTAGACAGCTGACATTTTGGACATCAACCGAAACATACTGTGTTTTTTGCGTTTTTTTATTGCCACAAGGACAAAGGAGGTAATGTGCACATTTTCGTTGATGCTTTTTTTTTTTTTTTTTTTTTTTTTTTTGCGTTTTTTTATTGCCACAAGGACAAAGGAGGTAATGTGCACATTTTCGTTGATGCAATAGTTTTTGCGTTGACCCCGCCCCAGTTTCAGCTTGATTTTTTGGCCAAACAGTTTACGGAACCAGGAGCGGGCTAACAAGTTTCGAACCTCTGATCTACGAATACATAATAGATCAGTTGCGCTTACTTGGGTGATGTTTCAAAGTCATAGAGCAGGAAAAATGAGGACCAACGGAATTTTTCTTTTTCTTCTACGACTTCTAGATCCCGAGATAAATCGATTAAAAAAATGCCGGTACGGATTTTTTCTTTTTCTTCTACGACTTCTAGATCCCGAGATAAATCGATTTAAAAAATACCGGTAAATCGTGAACTTTGACGGCACGGCATACGCTCCCGTAGGCGATGACGTCACATCAAATGTCCCGAGCAAAGCTCCCTCGCAGGCAACGCATTAATG
>NW_007397951.1:0-903 GCF_000475195.1 Diaphorina citri | reverse complement strand
AAAAAAAAAAAAACTTTTTTTTACCTAGAGGTTTGTGGGTACTTTTTTAAATCCCCTTTGTACTTGTATTGTGTAGGACTGTAATATTTTAATTTTTACTTTTCACTCAAAGTATTCTTTTGGGAAGAGATGAACTATGCTAGGTCTCTCTTTTGTGTGTGAGAGAGAGAGAAAGGGAGGGAGAGAGAGATTTTGGGAGTTAAAATTTGACAGGGAAAGGATAATGGCCCTTGTCAATGGTAATTTCAGTTAGTCATCCGTCCTTTTTATAAGGATTTAGGATCTGACTCAATGGCTGAGTAGTTCACTAAAAAGATTAGGTAAGTACCTAGTTATTCTTTATACTTCACTCATAGTTTGCAAAAATCAAATCTCGATTAAAGTAGCTACACAAATGTCCTCACAAGGCTGAGTGCACCACGAAATCCAAGCACAGAGCCGAAAAAAATTGACCCCACCGGGAATCGAACCTGCGACCTCCGGAGTGTTTATCTCCCTCACAAAACGGAGTGACAGTTTTGTTAAGCAACGGGGACACGGGACAGAGACCAGAGGGATAGGATAAATCCATTAGCTGGCATTAGGGTGTTTCGAGCTCTCTCTCTCTCTCTCTCACTCCTTCCCTATTTACCTCTCTCTCTCTTTCCCTATTTCTCTCTCGTCTTTGAGATTTCATGTTTATATCAAACATTATATCCAATAACTATCCAAAGTTTTTCTAATCTAATGCCAAAGTTTTTGAAAAAAAAAAAAATCAACCCATTCCTCAGAGCTTCAGCTTGAAGTTCGATACGAGAGCGCTGAAAGTTTAGTTGATTTTTTTTCTTTTTTTTTAAAGAGGTTTGACAGAGGGAACTGTAACTGCTATGGTCTTATCGTCCCGAAATTGAAGAGAGAAGGAAG
>NW_007397950.1:0-903 GCF_000475195.1 Diaphorina citri | reverse complement strand
AGAAAAGCCACAATACTTCCCATTCATGTGCTATAAAAACACCAGTAAGAAGACCTAAAATGAAACATGAGTAGAGGGGAAAAGGAGGAAAAGAATTTCTAACTGTGTTAAGCATACTTAAATGCTTGTCACAAATATCATTCCCTAATTATTACACCTAGATAAATTTTATGACTTGACTTGGACTCGAACCTTGGACTCGAACCACCAACCTCCAGATCCAAAGTCCAACGCGTCAACCACTGCACTACTGAGGTTGGTTTACTCATAAGGAGAGGTTTGTTCATGAAGATTTGTTGATGTTACAGGTACAGTGTATGTGTTTACACTCAACATACCTTCTTCCAGCAAGCGAAACTCAGACAAGGTCATTTGTCAACTGGGTAAGTACTGGACTTGCAGTCCGAGGACGTGGGGGTTCGATTCTCGTAAAATCAGTAATAGTTTCCAACTCTTCTTGCTAGATTCGTAGAAACTTAACCCATCCTTTAGGCCTGTTTGCCCCTACACCTAAGCCTCTGAGGTAACTTCTGTGGCCGAGTGCGTATCACACTCCGGAGGTCCCGGGTTCGATTCCCGGCAGGGTCGAAGTTTTTTCGAATCTGTGCTTGGAGTTCGGGGTGCACTCAGCCTCGTGAGGACAAGTGAGTAGGTACTTACTTTGATCGAGTAGCAACCAGTGGCGGCATTACCAGTGTAAACTGATGATACGAGTAGATGAGAATTAAGTTCAAGAAAATAGCTCTTGGAAATAGTACCATATTCCTTGGGGGAGTTCAAAGGATAATAAGGGATGTCCTGTTCATCTTCTTTTCTCATTTCTGTGATAACGAGTGCTAAAGTCTTTCTATAACTATAATGTTCTTATTTTTATATATATATTTTTTTTTTATATTTTTTTTA
>NW_007397949.1:0-903 GCF_000475195.1 Diaphorina citri | reverse complement strand
GAAATTTTGTATCCAAATCCAAAGCAATCACCCTAGGCCCGATTGAGAGGTTGACGAAAAACGCATCGCCGACCCCGTAACACGGGAAAAGGCGACGAAGAAAAATATTTTTGGGTACCTAACAAAATAACAACGTACCTACATTTTTACTTGGAATGCATCAACTTATAGTTATGTACATACTTACCAGTAACTAATCTAATAGGTAGGTACATATTTTGTATTTCAGCAATTGTATTGCGGACCTGAGTTATCTTGGATTCCTCAACAGTTTACCTCTAGAGAATTTGACGCTTGCTGAAAACCCAGCAGCTAGAAGTGGGAATCTGTATTCGGAAACCATCTCCAATATTTTGCTAGAGCTGAAAATTTTGGATGGAAAACCACGTGAGTAAAGAACAAAAAAATAAAAATAAACCTCAAGGGAATTCAGCTAAAAAATATCTGTGGTCAGTACAAAAATATCGTGCTAACACAGGTGCTCTTAGATCACTGTTGTTACTGAGCAATGTTTATGAACGACGAACGGAAGGAGTTCAATCAATAACCTCTGCTTTTGAATTTTTAAATCACCGAGAAGACGGTCACTGGGATATCACAACCCCTATCCATAGCAACATCGCATTCCACAAAGTGACCCAAAAAATTAAATTGATCTCAAGGGCAAGGTAAACCTAGACGGTTGACAAATGGAGTGTGCCTGAAGGCCTGTGATGTGTCCCAATCCACTCGACCCCAATAATATTCCACTATTGTTTTCAGTGACGTCCCATCTCTCATCCACCAGCCGTCACCCCGACTGTTGGGCGTTCAGACTCGCCTCCCCTCCTGGCCGTCCATCCCCTGAGAGGCCTCAATCCGCCCGACCTGCCGTCTCAACAGGACCTCTCTCCAGGAAACTTC
>NW_007397948.1:0-903 GCF_000475195.1 Diaphorina citri | reverse complement strand
CAAAATCCATGTCTGCTTTGTAAGCGCTAGGCCGCGGGTTCAATTCCCGCTCGGGGCGGATTTGATCCTCAACAGATAAGGTTTGTTTTTGGAACGGTTGGCTTTCTCCTCTCCAGTTTCCCTCGTCTGTTCACTTTTGGGAGGATAATACCTCAGCAGTTACAGTTTCCTCTTTCAAAACTCCTTCAATATTACCTACCTACTTGGAAAAAATACAAGTAGGTACACAAGTCTTACATCAAAATTAATTGATTAAATATTAAATTGCTTGTTGTGCTGAACAAACAAGATATTCTGTAATAGCAGGGCACTTTATTCATGGAAACCTAAATGAAATATTCATCCTCATATTATAAGAAGTTGAGGAAGATGGATGAAGGAAGGAGGAGAGAGAAAAGGAGAAGGAATGGAGGAAGAAAGGGAGAGGGGAGAAGGAAGGAGGGAGGAAGGAAGAGAAATAAAGAGAAGGGACAGAGATAGGGAGGGAAGGAAGGAAGGAAGGGAGAGAGAGAAGAAGGGAAAAGGTTCTAAAAGGTTGGGTGGGTCCAAAACCTTGAGACTAAACTTTTTCTGTGATATTTTAGAAGATGCATCCTGCGGATGCGGCAGTGAGCAGACGCATGAACACCTCCTGATATGCGGCCAAATGGAGACGACATGCACTCATGCAGATCTCCTTGCGGCAAATGAGAGGGCAATCTACGTCTCAAACTTCTGGGGAAGAAAGATTTGATGAGAAAGAAGAGGACACGCAAAGTGAGTGAGTGAGTGAGTGAGTAAGTAAGACCAACCTCAGTGGTGCAGTTGTTAATGCGTTGGACTTTGGATCTGGAGGTTGGTGGTTTGAGTCCAAGTCAAATCATAAAATTTATCTAGGTGTAATAATCGGGGAACGATATTTGT
>NW_007397947.1:0-903 GCF_000475195.1 Diaphorina citri | reverse complement strand
TCCTTGTCACATTTGACATCTACATACCAAATTTCAAGTCTCTAGCTCTTACCGTTCTCGAGATATTTTGTTTACAGACAGACACGGACCAATGGCTGAAACTTTGGATTTAGGCTCTAGGGACCTCAAAACGTGTTTTGGCACTAAAATCTGACCATCGAAAATTTGACCCGATTACATTACTTTCCTTCCTATAGGATAAGGAAAGTAAAAAATTATCGGGGGAATCGAACACCGGAAATAAGTCAAAATCAAAAAGTCGGGGGAATTGAATGCTGTCCCAACAAGCTACCCGTCTCCACTCATTAATCTCACCCAGTCTGAATGTCTCCACTCATTAATCTCACCCAGTCTGAATGAACGTGTTTTGGCACTAAAAACTGACCATCGAAATTTTGACCCGATTACATTACTTTCCTTCCTATAGGATAAGGAAAGTAATAAATAGGTACAAATGCCGATAAATATGCTGATTTTAAAGATAATTTTTCTCTGAAAAACAAGTTGTTAGCTACATACATACTGTACTCCGTACAGAGGAATTTCGTCAGACAAGACCCCCATTTCAATTTAATGTACCTACACTTTATGTACCTACACACTTCATGTACCTAATATACCTACACTTTAAATATTTCTTAGGAACGATTGACCGACTTTGCCGAAATCTGAGGTCCCAAAAAACGCCAACTCTTTTCGAACTTTTTCCAAAATTCAGCCCTCAACAGCCACACTTTGCTTTAAGTATTATCTAATTTCATTCCTCAATTGTTTCTTTTTGTGTGAGTTTCATGTTCTAGAATCTAGTGTTTATTTTCTGTATCTAGGCAATTAACGTAACTACCTTGTAATTTACGGTTATTTGCGTTTAAACGAAACAATTCTGTGGGCCTTTTCTCACCT
>NW_007397946.1:0-903 GCF_000475195.1 Diaphorina citri | reverse complement strand
AATGGAAGGACGGTTTCTCGAGAAAATCGGCTTATGGACTATTCAAGTATATTCTCGTAGTTCACATTATTTCTTGTAGTATTCTAAAGCTAAATGATCAATGTCGAATTGTAGATAATGAACAACTACTGACGTTTGTCAAAAACTCATGACTACGGCCCTGACTTGCCAAGAAAGAAGTTCAAAAACTGTATGGCCAAAAGAAAGCCTAATAAAATTTTCAAGAATACCGCAAGATGCAATAGGCGATTTGATACCCCACAAGTCCGAAATACCCACGTATACAAACCTCAGGATGACTACAAAAATGGGAAAAAAAATTTTCCCCGGGTTTAAAGCTACGATTCCATTGTGCTCAAAATGAGTACTTACAGATATTCCAGACTACACCGAATAATAGGGAAGATAATTTAGGCATTAGCCTTACATATTACATCAAGTTCTCCAATGACGTAACCAGTGAGAATTTTCAATGACTTTAAATTTATCACGAGATGTACATATGTACGACTAAGAACAAACATGGGTGGAAATATTTATTCGAGCTGTTGTCGAGTTGTGCATATTTGATTTAAGTGCAGTTATCTACATATTTACCAAATTCACTATGACCATTTACCAAATCCACTTTTTTTCTATGAACACTTATGTAAGTTGGGTGCTAGCACTTTTATTTGTGTAATTACTTTTGTAGGGATTTCTCAACACTTTTCCTCAACCTCGCATTCTTTTTGTTGTGTAACTCTCAAAATATTTCGTTGCCGCGAGTCGTTGTAATAACTCTTAACTGAACCCACCTTCAATGAAATTCATAAGTGGACCAATATGAGCTCCTTAATGCAATTTCAGATGAATTAGTCCGAGACTTATCTCAAAGCACTGACATGGAATTTACTTTTTAAT
>NW_007397945.1:0-903 GCF_000475195.1 Diaphorina citri | reverse complement strand
CACTAACTCGACAACATAGATTCACCTCGTCGATCGACGCGACGGTTGACTATGTTTGGAACTTTGGACACACCGGTTAAACTAAACGTATTATAATTTTATAAATAAAATAAAATAAAAATAGCCTTTATTGAGGATTTTTTTACATGAGTTCAATACTTAATGTTTAAATACATAGGTGTTATTCCTTTTCAGCCTTTTTTTTTAAAATAGTTGATATAAACGTACTATAGTTGATAAATAATAATTGAGTTGATACATCTTCCACTATATGACTCATAGCGATAGCGATATAGGTAGGTATTAGGTATTTGTATATGAATATAGGTATGCTCTCTCCCAGTCATGGGTTTAGATCAGTAAGGTCGCCATAAATTCTGCTCAGGACTGAGTCTGAGCTTTCATCAAATTAATAACCTAATGGGGGACCTAATAACTGCCTCTTGATCTTATCGTAAATCGTATTACTAAATTTAACCACAACGGATATTAAGGAGCGCGGTAGCGCTCCGCCCCGCCAAGTCAAAAAAGATTGACCGCGCTACTAGAGATATTATACGCGACAGGGAAAGTAGCCGTTTTCATACCTGACTACTCCATAATTTTTTACCTACCTATCGATCTTAGGTACCTACCTAACATAAGTTTGTCTAATAGGTTACGTATGTACAGAACTTGGTCAAATTTTATTTTTGTAGAAATATTTTGCCTGAATTCCTAGCAAAAGTGTTTTAGATTTAAGCGCATCTATGCCTTGATAATGTATTATGTATAGTACAACTTGTTCTTTTTATAAAACAAAATGAGTAATTTCACTTATTTCAAGTGAACTATTGAAGAAATTTTGACGTGTCATTTTGTACGAAAAAATTTGCCTATATTTGGCACAACTCCATTTACAGA
>NW_007397944.1:0-903 GCF_000475195.1 Diaphorina citri | reverse complement strand
TCCTGAACCGCAGTCAACCATCGTGAGGACTTGTGCTTGGTCTTTAAAAGCAGAGAGAACCCTTTGAGGAACTGCCAGACATCTTACTAGTTGATGTTTGTAGATGACATTAACATCAAAGACAACAACAGTACTATGTATTCTTTGAATTCAACCTCAGTCAACACAAGTCTCAGAGCTTAATGGCTAAGCTTTAGACGAGGGGTTGTATGTTTTCAGTTTATGCGTTATGTACCCATCTAAGTACATATCTATTTATTAGCTAATTTATGTATCCATCTAAGTACATATCTATTTATTAGCTAATTTATGTATTCATCTAAGTACACATCTATTTATTAGCTAATTTATGTATCCATCTAAGTACATATCTATTTATCAGCTAATCTATGTATCCATCTAAGTACATATCTATTTATTAGCTAATCTATGTATCCATCTAAGTACATATCTATTTATTAGCTAATTTATGTATTCATCTAAGCACACATCTATTTATTAGCTAATTTATGTATCCATCTAAGTACATATCTATTTATCAGCTAATCTATGTATCCATCTAAGTACATATCTATTTATTAGCTAATTTATGTATTCATCTAAGTACATATCTATTTATTAGCTAATTTATGTACCCATTTCAGGGACACTTTTAGGTAATGCTTTCAAAATCGCTTTGTTTTCAGTGATTTCAGCGACATTGTTTGGTAATGGTGATATGTTTTGCATATTCTGTATCTTGTTTTCCTCCCTATGATTGTATCTTGTATGTTTATTTGTTTGCATACTCTGCCTGATTGGGTGATGAATTGCACTGGCATATGCGTCACAAGTATTTGTGCATATGTTTAATCTGAATGATTATATGGAAAAACTACTACCAGATGCCATAGAATATACATA
>NW_007397943.1:0-903 GCF_000475195.1 Diaphorina citri | reverse complement strand
ATTTCCAATGTGTTTGCGGCCAATTGCGGCCTGGTTGCTTCATTTTCGGCGTCCTTCCTAGGTGTTTAACACTCAAAAGATAGATATGTACAATTGTACATTAGGTACAAATACATATAACAAGTGGGTAGGTAACATTTCTTCCCTGTGATCGATGTCTCGGTGATAAAATAAAGCCATACTGTATGAGTTTGGGCCCAATAGTTTTTAATTTCAGTCGATTGTTTCATGAAATAGAAAGCGTCATGCATTTCATTGAGGACGATACAGTGAAATACAAAAGCAGTAAAATTTGAACCTTATTTGAAACTAAAATGCTCAAGATCCCTAGTTGGATGAGCCCCTCTGCCACTCCCAAATCTGTCATGTGTCGGATCACGTCCATAAACATTTGGTGAAGGGGAGGAAAATCAAGTGGATCCAAGTTGACTGTTGAGCCAAGTTATACCTATTGCAGGCACTGCACAAATGCTCGATTTCTTCCTAATTTAAGTCAATTTCAGCTGGTGCTTCACTATTAGAAATCCATTGATGGTCCTTTGTTTACCCTTTTTGGCTAACTAACTGGAAGTTATATTAGCTGAATACTCTTGTTGTCTTAACCTTCAGACGAAAAAACCAACTGGATTATTTAGAACAATTTCGATATTGTCAGTTTTTTTACCTTTCTACCAAACCACTCATTCAATATTTTATTGAGAAAGCAAAGGCGATAATGACATTGACACCGACCGCTTTATGATAAAATACCAATTCATTTCTAATGCTCCGACCCTTTCCATGAAATTTGATAATCGTAAACCTTTCTTGACCCTGAAGTGAAGACCAGTTTGACATTGAAACAAAAGCCTGTGAAAATAATGAGTATATTCTTGAGGGTGTAAAATAAAAACATTATTGAGA
>NW_007397942.1:0-903 GCF_000475195.1 Diaphorina citri | reverse complement strand
TGAAAGTGAAGAATAATAAAAAGAAGAAAAAGAGTTTTGATTACAAGTCTCCCCACTGCAACCAGTTTCTCATCCAGATAGAACTGAATAGCGTTTTTGTAGCTCTCATTGAGATGTCAGCAAAACTTGTCCGTTTCAATGATGCCAGTGTTGTGTTCCAGGACATTGTTAAAAAATTGGGCCTTGATGTAAAACCAGACAATGTAGTTGTACGAAAATTGACCGACATGGGATATGCTTTGGATATAAGTAAAGTAGCTTTAACTCTTAAAAGGAACAATTTGAAGGAAGCTGTTGAATGGCTTGCTACTGAGAGTCCGAGTGTTACTGCAGAAGATATAGCAGAACTTGATAACTTGGATTTGAACTTCGATACAGTTGAAATCACTGCTGACAATTTCAGTGAACATATCACTAACATAACAAAATATCTAATGAAGAAAGAAGAGCTTGATTTGGACATTGCTGAGAACTATCTGGTAAAGATTAAGAAAATGGGCTTCACCGATGAAAATGAAGTTAGACGCGCTCTACGTAAAGCTGCCAATGAACCAAATCACGCCTGTTTGCTTCTAGTGGGAGAACCTGGTAAGGAAAGCAAAATTATAGACAAGGAAGATACTAGTGCCGTCATTGTAGACAAAATCATCAGTGATCCCGAAGTTTTAGTTGCTCTCTCAGACAGGAATATGCTCATAGCATTGCTAGATCTCATTGATTCTCCAGATAACCATGTTCCCTGGCCTGAAGGAAGCAAAATTGAAACCCTCCTCATGAAGATCGTACAAGCTTTCGAAACTGAAAAGCACTACTTGCATGGGTGTAGAGACATTTTCCCTGTGCCTACGATAGTGATATATGACTCGGACATATAACGTAGTTCTATTAAGAATTTGTGGTTTT
>NW_007397941.1:0-903 GCF_000475195.1 Diaphorina citri | reverse complement strand
TTTTTTTGTACACATCAAGTTTGGGCTGAAACCCAGAATCATATTAAAAAGAGCTGCCAAAATTATTCTGTCACTTTTATGCTGAAATCTGGAAGGAGCGAGGAATCTACATACATATGTATTTGTAGCCTGAATAGGTACCTAAATAAAATTACTCGTAACATAGGTACCTGTTACCTTTACCCATGAACCTATGGTAGACAGACAGTCTTGACTTTAGTCTAGGTACCTAACTCAATAACCATAGAACCTCCGTGGACCTTAAGGTTTCACATGACCGGTGACTATTCTCAAGATTGCATGACTGTGTTCAATCTAAGCTCTCAGAGCTCCATAGAACCTCCGTGGACCTTAAGGTTTCACATGACCGGTGACTATTCTCAAGATTGCATGACTGTGTTCAATCTAAGCTCTCAGAGACGTGTTGACACCATTACCTAACTCTTCCATAAATCTAGTTATAATTGAGTGTCCCAAGCTTTAATGAATGTGAAAATGAGTGCCATTACATCGGTTCTGTGTTTCATCTGATTTATGAAGCAATGGTAAATATAATCCTAAATTATCGTTACCCTCGCGACGTTTTACTTGTGGAGCTCTTCTGACTTGGTCATTAGAATAAACCTTGTTTATGCTGCCTGCATAGGACTGAAAAGTCCCATTAGGCGTCCCCTTGAATGACAATTCTACGATTTAAGTTTTCAGGGAGATGGAATCTCTAATATTCCTAATGACAATTGCCTCTATAGGTAGTATTGCGTTCGTTGTTTTCTGGAATAGGATAATAGTTTCATGGAAGACGTAGGTATACGTATGAGTTACAAGTTACATACTTTCGACATTCAGTGATCCTAGTGGAAATTTTCAGGTACCATGTCGTTTTTTTTTTTTTTTTTTTTTTTG
>NW_007397940.1:0-903 GCF_000475195.1 Diaphorina citri | reverse complement strand
AAAAAAAAAAAAAAAAAAAAAAACAAACAAACAAACAAATCACCTACTTCTTTCTCCTAATTTTTAAGCAGAGGGGAAAAACTCAAAGGTTTACTATATGAGTACAGCACGAGGTGATTACATGATCTGGAATCTACAGAGATTCCAATTGGCTCTTTTTCAGTCGTTTTGAAGACAATTTTTCCTTTGAGTTCATTTAAGGAACGAAGACTTTTTTAAAAGTAAGTTAACCGCTGTATTGGTGTGTCTGTTAATTATTTTTATCAAATAAATTGAATGCCACACAATGTATAGCCACAATTCTCTGGCGATACACCATTTGTTTTGACGAACCCCGAGAGAAAAAAAGGCAAAATGAAAGTTTTTTTGGAGGGTGGCAGAAAAAACGTAGGTATACTGGAGGAGAGGCTGGATAGATGGATGGGAAATAGGAGGAAGAGGAGGAGAAGAAGGAGGAAGGGAAGGAAGAGGTAGAAAAAAAAGTTGAATGTGGACGTGAGATGGGTCCAAAGATATTCTGACGTGAAAATCAATAGCGGGACAGTTCTGTAGCTTTTATTGTTCAACTTTTCACATAACGTTGTTATTGGTTGGGCCGGAACAAAGGTGTGTTCCGGCGGAACATTTAATTTTTGACAAAAATACGGATTGTTCCGGGAAATAACGTACGGTTGGCAACCCTAATGGGTACCCACATGAGTAGACCTCCTCTGGAATTAAAAATAAATAAATGAAATTTTGATAATAATATTGGTTTGTTCCCGAATGGAAATAAATGCGTTGATAATATTATCTCAGCTACATCAATATTGAAGCCCTAAATAGCAAAACTTTGGTCCGGAATAACAGCCGAACCGTACCTTCTGGAAACAGGGCTCAGGGACATTAATTGTTACGTCATTA
>NW_007397939.1:0-903 GCF_000475195.1 Diaphorina citri | reverse complement strand
AGGGAGAACGGGCTCTAGTCTTGATTTTAAATCATTACATGAAAGTAAAATCAAAAAATCAAATCAAGAATAATATTATTATTGAATAACTGAAACTGAATAATATAACTGAATATTAAACAAAGTACATAGGTACTGATTTTCTCTAATCACTACGGGCTAAAAAATTCCCGGAGGAACGGACCCTGCTTGTTTTTTTTTTTTCAACCATTTATTTTAAGAGGGGACTAACATCTTAGGTCTTTGCCCAAGTTAGCTTGGAGGGTGGCGCATCTGGTTACCCGTGTAAGGGTTGCCTCCCGGGGCGAACTTCATCCTGATCATCCTAAACAGATAGGGTTCTTCTCAGAACGGTTGTTGCTATTAGTGGAGATGACAAATTCACCTTTGATAAAAAATAATGTTCTGGAAACGGGTTACTATGTCAAGTAACATGATAAAGAATGATAGGTATGTACTATGTTTTAGTCAATGATAGGTATGTACTATATATATATTTGTCAAGTGAAAACATAGTACATACCTATCATTCTTTAAAAAATAATGTGTTGGTGGAGATGTCATATTCACATTGATAACATGAATTAGTGGAGATGTCAAATTCACTTTTACTTAAAAATGTTCTCAGCTTGTGGCTCATCTTCCAGACTTTCCACTCAAGTTAAGCTACTTTGTGTCTGGTTGGTATCTAGAAAGGAGACCATATACCCTGGGGGTTGTCAAACAATTTCAGGATCTTCTGGCTAAATTGGAAGGGGCACTTGGACTCATCAAAACAGTTGAAAGTCTTATGAAATTTCATTTAAAAACGTATAATCAAGGCTTCTCCTGCCAGCCTAGTTAGCTTAGTTGGTAGTGCGTCTGCCTTGTAAGCGCTAGGCCGCGGGTTCGATTCCCGCCCGG
>NW_007397938.1:0-903 GCF_000475195.1 Diaphorina citri | reverse complement strand
GCATTGACAGATGGGAGGGTCGGACTTTGTGAATAGATGATTGTGAGTGAGGCGGGTGTGCCCTATTCTCATTCGGGTTAGGATGACTTCTTTGATTCTTCTATCTTGAGTGCTGGTGTTCCAATGTTTGATGTTAGGTCTAATCGATTTCAGTTTATTTGTGTTGGGCACATTGTTCCACTGAATTTGCCATTCAGAATTCATTATTGAAGCAATGATAGGCTTTAGGTCCTCAGGGGTGCATAACTTCATTGGAGCCAAAACGTTAGGGTTCTTTGCAGCATCGTCGACAATTTCATTGCCTCTAATGCCGCAATGAGACGGACACCACATAAAGGTCACTTTTTTATTACACAATTTTAGGTAACTCCAGGTTGAAAATACTTTGGTGACGAGGGGATTTGTAAATTTGACATTGGCTAGGGCAGCAATGGCACTTCGGGAATCTGAAACGATCAGGAACTGATCAGAAGGGCTTTCTAGGATGGCCTCCAGACATAGGAAAATGGCGATCAACTCGGCGGAGAATATGGAGTTGATGGGATTGAGTGAGGTTGACCGCACCATATCTCCTATGCTGAAGGCGCAACCAGTGGCGTCAGGAGATTTCGAGCCATCCGTATAGCAGATGGTGTGATTAGCATATTTGGTATTGATGACTTCGCTGAACTTCTGTTGGAATACTACTGGGGCAATATCAGATTTCTTTCCTTCACCTAGACATTGATCAACAGGAGGTGCGCAATTTGACCACGGGGGAACAAACCTCACGTAAGGGGCGACTTCGCTAGAATCTAGCACGTGGATGAAATTGGCGACCTCCCTGAATCGAACGTATAGAGGCTTCGGCTTATTGACTGTGATAGTGATACCAGACATATCTTGATGGAACAACACTTTTTG
>NW_007397937.1:0-903 GCF_000475195.1 Diaphorina citri | reverse complement strand
CTAGCGCCTCATCAGCTTACCGATGAGTACAGTCTGATATTTGCCGGCATGTAAGTAACTAAACTAATGTACTTGAAATTTTATGTACATGTTCTATTAATGTTGTTATTGTAGCGGCTTCAGCTCCACAAGATGGTGCGTGGGGGAGGTATAAATTGTATGCAGAAGCTGTAAAAGGGAAGGTGGAGGACAATAAAAGATAGAATTAAAAAAGCAAAAAAATTAACAAAGTAATATAGAGTGTAACGATGGTCTGGCCTTTCTATTATCCGGGGTTGGATGGAAGAGTATGCGTTAGGCATTAATCTCGCCCCTGAGTTAGGACTTCGTTATCTGGCTTACTCGCACAAGATGGTGCGTGGGGGAGGTATAAATTGTATGCAGAAGCTGTAAAAGGGAAGGTGGAGGACAATAAAAGATAGAATTAAAAAAGAAAAAAAAATATAACAAAGTAATATAGAGTGTAACGATGGTCTGGCCTTTCTATTATCTGTAAAGGTTGGATGGAAGAGTATGCGTTAGGCATTAATCCCGCCCCTGAGTTAGGACTTCGTTATCTGGCTTACTCGATGAAACTTGACTTGTGTGGCCATGGGAACTGTAACTACCTCGTTAACATTATGAACATTAATTGAAAATAATTTGTAGTTTGAAGAAGAAAGAAGTAGTAACTTACCAAAAACATTGCGTAGAAGAAAATGAACATGGTGTTTGCGCGGTTAAACTTCAATTGTGCTCAACGCTCAATAATCACAATATTGTATCCTCAGTTAAACAAGGTATTATCTCGGATCAAAAAGTTTTGTAAACAAAAAAGTTCGTAAAATGGACTTTTATTACCTATCCAGAAAAAATTACACTCGATCTTATTTATATCTTTTTCAAACAAAGTACTTGCTGTCA
>NW_007397936.1:0-903 GCF_000475195.1 Diaphorina citri | reverse complement strand
CTTGATTACCAGTTACCAATTGAAAAGAATTAAAACTCTCTCCAAAAGGTGATAATGTTGTGTTGATTTAGAGGTGATGGAGTCACACAGGGGGGTCCATCGGAGTTAGAATGACTCCAGGGCTGGGGATCGGATAGGGATAGGGAGGTCTGGAAGACATTAGAGTTTGCTTGATTACGATTGGTAGCTTCCAGTCTCCCCTTGATTACCAGTTACCAATTGAAAAGAATTAAAACTCTCTCCAAAAGGTGATAATGTTGTGTTGATTTAGAGGTGATAGAGTCACACAGGGGGGTCCATCGGAGTTAGAATAACTCCAGGGCTGGGTATCGGATAGGGATAGGAAGGTCTGGAAGACATTAGAGTTTGCTTGATTACGATTGGTAGCTTATTAGTTACTTTTTGCTGATAGTAACAGCCCGTTCACACTCACCGATTTTTTTCCGCCGATTTTGCTGTCAAAGAGCATTCACACTTATCCGCTACCGATTTCCATTTAAAGTTTGCAGCCAAAATCGATCTATGCCTGATGATGAACCTTTGGAAGACGGTAAGAATTTGTTTAGCTGCCTTTAGATCTTCCTAGATTAGGTGTACCTATCTTTCTTTCGGAAACGAAAACGATTTCCCCTCCTCAAGATGGCGGATTTCCATTGGTTTAGTACAGACGATACCACGTCAGAGGGGAAATGAGCTTCAGAAGGGTTGAAATCGTCTCAGATTCCGAGTGAAAAATACGACTATTATTAGAAGGGTTGTATTCGAATATGTTGTGACTTCTAATGGAGCAGTTGCAGTTGGGTAAAAATTATGAATAAAAGGTCGATTCCTACGTAAAAAGATGTGAAAAATCCAAATCTGAAGTCAAAACTCCGAAAAAGTAACTTTAAAAGGTCGAAAATT
>NW_007397935.1:0-903 GCF_000475195.1 Diaphorina citri | reverse complement strand
CAACCAAACATAAGAATAGGTAAATATAGATGAAAAATTACCTTTTGGTAAAGGATGGATAACATTTCAAAACATAATGGGACCCTACAGAAGAAAAGCCCGCAAGAGTGACATCCCCTGTTTTAAATTCACCTAATTCCGTGGTATGATGGTCAAGACGCTCGCCTGATAAACTGGAGGTTGTGCTCACGGTTGTGGGTTCATTCCTAGCCAAGATATGAAATCCGATGAAAATAGCAGTAAGTAGTAGTCTTCTGTTGAAGTCAAGAGTCAAGACACTGTTTAGTCCTGTTCAAACAGTATAAATAAGCACTAAAATTGAGGGCTTAGATTTAACTTTTGATGACACGATTTTTCCCCAAAGTTAAATCTTATATCTTATATTATAACATCAAGATCCATTCACATTTAACACACTGATCAGTGATCGCTCTATCTCAAGAATCACAAGACCTAGAAAGCTGAAATTTGGTAGGAATATTCCTTTTATGGTCTAGGTGTGCAATAAGAAAGGATTTTGCGAAAATCTAAATCGATCCTGAGATATGATCAATTTTTGATCGCTAAAATCTCCATTAGAAATACACAGGAAGCAGAGACTGCAGGAGAGAAATGTTCCACTCTTGACCAACATTTTGAGTTTCGTTTATGTTTTTAGTTTGATAACTATGCAGCTAATAGGGAGCGCGCAGCGGTATTTTTTATTATTTTCTACAAGTCTGGTCATGCCTCGGGATGAACTAGCGGGATTCCGGAGCGAAGCAACGGAATTCAGCTAGTTAGGTAATAAGACTAATAAGTTTATTTCAATATCTGAGTTGTAGGTACTTACTCTGAGGTGGGGGTACATTGTTGGGTTGTACTAGGCTAGGTACAGAGGTAGGGTGAGGGGAGGGTGGATAA
>NW_007397934.1:0-903 GCF_000475195.1 Diaphorina citri | reverse complement strand
GGGAGAGACAGACTCATGTCTATCTTAAATGATAGAAATGAGGGAAGAAAAATAAATAAAATGGTTAAAAAGAAAATGAAAATAAATACTAGAAAGAAGAAATCAAGGACTATTCCCAGAATCAAGCAAAAAGAAGGATTTGGAAGATTGGAAGGGAAGAAGAAGAAGAAGGAGGGAGGAAGAAAACAAAGTCTGTAAAAAAGTAAAGAGGGATAAGTGGAAGAACAAATTGAATTTCCAAGAACAAAGAAAGAAATTGGGATAAAGGAAGAGAGGAGAGAGAAGGAGGAGGAGGAAGAGAAGAAGAAAGAAAAAAAGGGGGGGAAAGACAGAGAAGGGGAGGAAGAAGAAGAAGAAGGAAAAGGAGGAGGAAGAGGAGAAAAAGAAGAAGATGAAAAAGAAAAAGAAAGAAGAAAAAGAAAAAGAAAGAAGAAAAAGAAAAGGATTATCCTCTCTCTTCAGAGTGTATTTCGAACCTAAATCCCAAATCCAGAAGATTAAATTCCTCTCCTAAAGGATCTAAGGAAAGTAAAGAACTTTTTTACATCTAAATTTAGCAGTATTATGCCTATCTGGGGAAACATTTCAACTGAGGGAGAAAAAGTTTTTCCCTCCAGGCAAGTTTTTCTTTTTCCGGTTCAGGCCGCTTTGAGGAGAAAGATTGTGGGAAAATTTATTTATTTATTTTTAAGGGAAAAACAGGAAATAATAAGGAATTGAGAAAGGATGCGTAGAAGCAGTGGCGTAGCGTGGTCTAAAGTCAGGTGTAAGGCGTGTAGGGCTCTAATTTCCATCACCATGCACATTACTACATAAGTCATGCATACATGCTTCTTCATAAATATTTAAAGTCAATATTTAAGGGTATTTGGGTAAATTTTGAGTGTATGGCCGCCATACACG
>NW_007397933.1:0-903 GCF_000475195.1 Diaphorina citri | reverse complement strand
AAAAAAAAAAAAAAAAAAAAAAAAAAAATTTCATGTGTGGATCAAAAAATAAAATCTGTAATGAAAATTTTTGTGATTTTTCATTAAAACAAAAATAATATTAATAATAATGAAAAAAAAAAAACAATAATAATAATTGTGTTAAATAAATTTAATTGTAACAGTAACATGCTTTACAAAAGGAGCAACATCAAACACACACAAACGCTGCACAGTGCACACCAAAACAGATTAGAGAGAGTTACAGAAAGAAATACCATAGCAAGTTAGCAAGCATCTCATCAAGACTAATCTCAAACCCCTCACCAGAGGGTTTGATAAAGGGAACTGTAACTGATAAGGTCTTATCGTCCCGAAATTAAGAGAGAAGTAAGACAGGATAGGAGAAAGCCTGCCGTTCCGAGAACGAATATTATCCGATCAGGATAAAATCCGCCCCGTGCGGGAATCGAACCCGCCAAGGCAGACGAGCTACCAACCACGCTAACTTAGGGTGGCACATTAAACTCTTCTTTAGGAATTACTTCTTTCTGGCTGTCTCAAGGTGTGTCCACACATGGTCGACCGGTCATCGATCGATGTCGCCTGAACCGTCCACACTGCCTTGACAACATAGATGCATTTCGTCGATCGACTATGTTTGGACTTTGGACGCCTTTATTGTCTTGTTTGTCCCAAAACACCTATTTTGAACAGATTTTGGGGTTGAAATAATAAAGAGTTGAAATAATGGAAGTATTCTTTATTTCTTTCTTTGGAAGTATTCTTTATTTCTTTCCATCAGGATAATGGAAGTATTCTTTATTTCTTTCTGTAACTCTCTCAGTAAACGCCCTCCGAGAGGCCGTCCCGTCGGCCGTCGCTTCGGGGGTAAAGTCCAATCTTACTAGGTACTTACTTGGT
>NW_007397932.1:0-904 GCF_000475195.1 Diaphorina citri | reverse complement strand
AAAAAAAAAAAAAAAAAAAAAAAAAAAAAAAAAAATAGATTGCAGTAATAATTGCATACTTCTTGAGAGGGAGCAACCAGACATTTAGGTTGAACTTTTTTTTGTATTAACTGAATCATTGGTTAGTCTTTGTCTTTTGTAAGATATCCTATTTTGTCTGGATCATTGCTTAGCTTAGTCTTCGGTAAAATGTCCCAAGTACCAGCTCATATTAATTTCCCTTCTAATTCCAGGCTAACTCAAGCTCTCCCTCTGTAAAGAGAAGCGTTGTGCCCAAGTTCAGAACAATCCTAGTGGACTATATGGTGGACATGCAACAGCAATACTCTCTCTACCCTGAGACCCTGTTCTTAGCCGTGTATATTCTGGACAAATATCTAGAGGTAAGATACAACAAACCTTTGTTCTTCTTTTTTGGACCAAAATGTCTGCTTGGTGTAAATCTTTATTCTGGACAAATATCTAGAGGTAAGATACAACAAACCTTTGTTCTTCTTTTTTGGACCAAAATGTCTGCTTGGTGTAAATCTTTATTTTATTACTTTACATTGAAATGGGGGTATTTTGAATGAATTTGATGGCACATTCGTTCTCTTTTGACAAGATTTTTGATGGCAAATTCGAGGAAATCGGGCTGTATGTCGTAAATTATTGGCGTAAAAAAAATGGCACATTCGTTCTCTTTTGACAAGATTTTTGATGGCAAATTCGAGGAAATCGGGCTGTATGTCGTAAATTATTGGCGTAAAAAAAATGGATATAACTTTCGAAATTTTTTGATATTGGCTTGTTACAAGCGCATATTTTGTGAACCACCATTCCTAGAAGAACCCTTACATGTACACCAATTGATTTCTCGTGAAAAGTTACATAGGAAAGACTCCTTGGTCATCTTAAATACTCT
>NW_007397931.1:0-904 GCF_000475195.1 Diaphorina citri | reverse complement strand
AAATCCTAAGGGGACAAGAATATTTTTTTTCTCCCTAGACTGGAGTCAAACCCAAGTTATCATTTCGCCGACATTTTATTATTCGGATTAGAATGGCTATATCTATCTATAATGTTATTTATATTTAGAATTTTACACTCTGGACTTTAGAGGCGCCAGCGATGTTTAAATTACAAATTAAAAGAACATGTAGGTCGGTATGTCGGTAATGTACATATTTCTATATTTGATATTCATAATGCTCTCAGGTAAATGTTTTAGAAGTAATAGCAGTGGTTATGAACATATGAGAGCATTTGATGACGTTATAGAGGCTTCGGTATAATTTCTGTTGAGCGCAAGGTGAAGCAAAAAGCTTGCTTAGAATACTTACTGAGTAGGTACTTGCTTAGTTTAAACTCAAGATGATGTTTGACCTGATTTTGTCCAGATCAATTTTTTTAGGCACTGTCTTTAGGTGCATATCTACCTACTTACTTTGCCATCTTGAAGGTAGGTATTACTGATGAGAGATAATTTTTAAAAGACACGAAACAAAATCTCCAATACCTTTCCTCTAAAAGTCCATCTTTGCATTTTTTACAACCGGCGGAAACTTCTTCCCAAAGGAGGGAGTAAAAAAACATGCAAAGGTAATTCAAAACTTAATTAGGCGTGAAATTCAGGTTATAATACAGATTCATGAACATAATGTTCTTATCCTCGTATAATTCTTAACGAGGAGCTCTCAACATTTTCATTAGAAGTCAGAAGGTTCCGAGTTCGATTCCCACCATCGACAAAAAATTGTACTCGTTTTTCAATTGCAAATTCCTTTCTGGTGTTCTCGCGTTGACACTGCACCGAAAATGGGAAGTATTGTGTGTCTTCAAGCCCATCTGATGAGAGGCAGGGGATGGACATG
>NW_007397930.1:0-904 GCF_000475195.1 Diaphorina citri | reverse complement strand
TGATATGAAGCTCTGTCTTTGTTGTTCAGGTATACAATCAATATACCTACACACTGATTGGACACACATTACATTTCCTACGTTACGGGGTCCATTTATTAGGGATGGATTATTCCCTATGGGGAGGGGGATTAAGTCCCTATACTCCCTATGTAACTAGGATACGTATTCATAGATTTCACTTGAGGGCCATCTTTCACAGTACACTTTTATGAACCTACTTTTAGATAGGTACATAGGTATGCCTTCAAAATTGTAGTATCTGTCTGGTACTATATCTATGTTCGAGATCTTTCCTAGATTCATAATAATATTTTACATTCATCTGTAGATACAATTGCTACACAATTATCACTCAAAGTATGAAGTATGTACGTTAGCTACCTTCATAACTTGTTTTTGTCCATAGAAATCTACTGTTACTGTCGATTTCAACAGTCATATCCTGACAGTAAGTTTGTACAAAGAACTTGTCGAAATAGACAATTATGCGTCCGTGGTAGCTATCACAGATGGTTTGGAAATGTTCAGATAAAGTGATTTTAGAGAGTTGAACATGTCCCAATCACCCGGAGGACGAGAGAATGGCCATTGTTAAAATCGACAGTTGATTTCTATTCAGATTACTAGAATTTTTATTCATGTAGTTTTCAACTCATATTGTGTAGAACTTGGGTATGGATTTATTGTAAATTGTAATGTGTTAAAAGATGTACAATAAAGTTTGAATTGAATCATTAGGTACCAAGTCACACTGAAGTTGATTTACCTAGGGTTTCAGGAGGGAAGGAGAGAAAAAACGAGAGAGGGAGGGAGAGGGAGAGAGACCAAGAGAAGAAACTGTAGGGAGGACAAGAGCTCACCCCTTCCCAATGTCCCTGAATGGCTGAATTTTTTTTTTTTT
>NW_007397929.1:0-904 GCF_000475195.1 Diaphorina citri | reverse complement strand
CTGGAGGTGGAGGCGTCAAAAAGAACGCGGCACGTAGTTTTTGTTTCCGAAACAAAGTATAGGCGCTTATGTATGTACCTACTTAAATTAAATAGGGTATATGTGTTATATTACACAGGTATACCTACTGTTAGGATACTAAGCCTTGGCACGTACTTCCAACTTTGAGAAGTAAAAGCAGGTATACGGTAGGTACTAGGTAGGGAACTTGAAAACTGAGGGGGCAAAATGTGTAACAATATTACCTACCAATGTTACCTCCGTTGTATCGTTCCGATATCAAAGTCAGAATATGAGAAAGCTAGCCGTTCCGAGAACGAACCTATCTGTTTAGATTTAGGACATAGTTCGCCCCGGGCGGGATTCGAACCCGCGACCTAGCACTTACAAGGCAGACGCGCTACCCTCCAAGCTAACTAGGTTGCCGGCACTAACCTTATAATATTTTCAGGATAAAGTTCGATTGATATGCTTAGATATATCAATATAATATGTACCTAGTAAGATTCGTAGAAGCTCAACCCATCCTATAGGGCTGTTTGCCCCTACACCTGAACCTCTGAGTGGGCTTTTTGTGTACGTCAATCTAGTAAGGTGTTTGGGTACTCTTCCCAAAAGTGCACTCAGCCCACGTGGGTGCACTCAGTGCCTCGTGCTCTTTCCTGATAAGGATAATTGGGAGAGAAGATAAGTCAGACAGAGAGAGAGAAAGAGGAAGAGAACCACATATACCTACGTTGGGAGAGAGAGAAAGATAAGGGCAGAAGGAAAGAGAGGGGCAGAGTGATAAATATTTGAGAGAGTGAGAGGGAGAGAGATGTAGAGAAAGAGAGAGAGAGAGAGGGAGAGAACGAGAGAGAGAGAAAGAGAGAAGGAGAGAGAGAGAGAGAGAGAGAGAGAGAGA
>NW_007397928.1:0-904 GCF_000475195.1 Diaphorina citri | reverse complement strand
GTAGGGCTCTAATAGGTAGTTGATACAAGAAATACTTGTGATTCAGAGTGAACTGTGAAACTCGGAAAAAAGCCCAATTGGGTCTAGGATTTATTCAGAAAATTTCCTTGAGTGTAGGAAATTTTTGTCAAATAATTTCAACAAAATCGGACGAACCTCTCGAGAGATATGGTTAAACAAACAAACAGACAGACAGACAGACAAACTAAATGCAAAATCCTCGAGCTAAAACTAAGTACTCGTTTCGTTAAATGAAACCCAGCTCCTAGTTGCGCTTACTTGGGTCATGTTTCAAAGTCATAGAGCAGAAAAAATGAGGACCAACGGAATTTTTCTTTTTCTTCTACGACTTTTATATCTCGAGATAAATCGATTAAAAAAATGCCGGTAAATCGTGAACTTTGACGTCACGGCATATGCTCCCGTAGGCGATGACGTCACATCAAATGTCCCGAGCAAAGCTCCCTTGCAGGCAACGCATTAATGTACTTGTGCGCATACGTTTCTGCGCAGTTCTTTCTGCTCCTCGGCTAGCGCGCTTGCATACACTGGCGCTACCTAGCGGACGAAAATAGCAACTGCGTTAACTCTGACGTCACACATCTTCATTAGAACGGAAAATAAAAATTGAATTTTCGATCGTTTACAGTTATTTCTTCGGAGTTTTGACCTCAGATTTGGATTTTTCCCAACTTTTTACATAGGAATCGACCATTTATTTATAATTTTTACCCATTTGCAACTCCTCCATTGGGTCCAAGATTTATTCAGAATATTTCCTTGAGAGTAGGAAATTTTTGTCAAACAATTTCAACAAAATCGGACGAACCTCTCGAGAGATATGGTTAAACAAACAGACAGACAAACTAAATGCAAAATCCTCGAGCTAAAACTAAGAACTCGT
>NW_007397927.1:0-904 GCF_000475195.1 Diaphorina citri | reverse complement strand
AGGAACCACATGATTTACGCCATGTCTAAATCAAAGATAGCGCTGGCCAACATCAAGAATATCATGGTAAGCTCGAAAATGGATTCGTGGGAAAGTAGGCTTAAACTATACAGCAGTATAGTCAAAGTGACACTCCTTTATTCTGGGGAAATATGGGCCCTCCGATATTATGAAGAAATCGAGAGAACTCAAGTCCAATTCTTTAAAACGATTCTTCTTACAAAATATAACACTCCAAACCATTATATTAGAATGGAAACTGGAACCTTGCCGCTATCCTATAGTGTACTTCAATCTTCCCTTAGGTGGTTGATAAAAGTGCAGAAAATGTCGGACAGTAGAATTCCGAAATTGTGCCTTCAAAAGTTGTTAATAATGGACAATAGTTCTTCAAATGATATTCGTTATAACTGGATCAGCCAAGTGAAAAATATGTTGCAGACAGTGGGACTTCAAGCCAATGATCAGGTCGAAAACCTGCACGACCGACTAGATAATATATTGGAAACGGCAGAGGAAAAACTTTTTCAAGACGACAAGAGAAGGATCTTAGATTCTAACTACAATAATCATTACAAACACATCAAGCAATTGGTAACAAGAAAAGAAGGCAAACATAATAAATGTTAATAAAAAAAATAAAAAAGAAGAAAAATATCTCTTGTATAAGGTACCTATCGAAAGAACACGCGTCATTTGTCAGCTACGAACACTGGGGGATACTATATGCCTATTTCTGAACGGGGATAAAACAATATGGAAATTATCAGACCAATGTACATTATGCAATTTGAACGCCCCAGAGGATCTCGAGCATTTACTTCTAACATGTCCTCACTACGCTCAAATTAGATCTAATTACCTCAGTACCTACATTGATACGTCGAATTCTAATGAGACAAAT
>NW_007397926.1:0-904 GCF_000475195.1 Diaphorina citri | reverse complement strand
GGTACTGTTTTACAGTCTAATGGGAAAGTTAACCAAGAGAATTTTAAATCCTGGAATCTAGACATAAAAAATAGCTAATGTTAAAAAAGTGTCTCTGCAGCCAGCACGAAAAGAAAGGAAGAAAACTCGAAGGATATACAAATTAATTGAATAGCTTTCCTTGCTTTTTAATTGAAAATTGGAATTCAATTTCAATTCCTCGGGGGGGCTTAAGGTTTTAATTATTGCAAAGTCTAGCATTTAATTACTGGGGACTTTGTTATTTGATTCGTCTGGAAATTTGATTTTCAATCTCTCCAGGGAAGATTTGCTTAGCGAACAACCTTGATAATTGTAAAGTTAAGTGAGTTCCAGGACGATTTTTTTTTCTTTTTTAGAGGTTTGATAGGGTAAACTGTAACTACAGAGGATAATGTCACGAGACCACGTGAGAACAAACTTTTTCTGTTTGTGATGAAATTCGCCCCTGGCGGAATCGAACCCATGACCTAGCGCTTACAAGGCTACCCTCCAACTAGGCTTACTAGGCTAGCTTTGACAAGGAAAATACCTGCTCCCAAAACCACACCGGTATACCTACATGGTGTATTTGTTTTGTTATATTTTTTTTCCCTCCCTCCTTTCCCTTTCTCCTTCTCTTCCTCCCTCTCTCTTAATCTCTCCCCCTCTCCTCTCTTTTCTCTCTCTCTTTCTCTCTCCCTCTGTCTCTTTATCTCTCCACCTGTCCATCTCCCTCCCGTTCTTTTTCCCTCCTTCTCTCTCTTCTTTCTTGTTAAAAAAAATTCCTTATGCCTGATGAACCATACTCCATAGTACACACTTGATTTTGAAGGCCTATTCTAACGAAGTTCGTTTCCTTTAGGTAAAAATATGAATTTGAATAGGCAGGTACCGTACTTAAAAG
>NW_007397925.1:0-904 GCF_000475195.1 Diaphorina citri | reverse complement strand
TTTGTTAAGTTTGGGCAGACTGCAATGTGATCCGCGTTCATATTTTCATTTTGGTTACAAAGTGGGCAGGTGGGTGTGGCTCTGCATCCTATTCTATTCAGATGTTGAGCCAGACAGTCGTGGCCTGTCAATAGGCGGAACTTGGCTTTTCTTTAATCTAAAAATCAATGGAAAGGCAATAAAAAACAGGGTGAGGGTGTATAAAAATTGAGTATTGATGTACATCCACACTCTTACGTCTATTTAATTTGGTCAACATTATTATAAATTTATGACATAGACATTAACTTAATTAACATGGGTAAATATATCACTTCTGTGCCCTATTCCACCAAAGTATGGAAAAATATGTACTAAAAAAACAGGGTGAGGGTGTATAAAAATTGAGTATTGATGTACATCCACACTCTTACGTCTATTTAATTTGGTCAACATTATTATGCCTTTAGGACATAGACATTAACTTAATTAACATGGGTAAATATATCACTTCTGTGCCCTATTCCACCAAAGTATGGAAAAATATTTACAATTTCCAAGTGAGGCCTAGTGTGTCTAATCTAATCCAAAATTGTACTTTTCAATTGGCTGTTAGCGCCTGTTAGGGTAGGTTTTAGAAACCTACTATTTAGTTCCTAACAACCCTGTTTACAACATGCTGTTAGCTAATAGGCCTTTTAGGGGTTCAAAAATATTGGTGAAATCCACACTTATATGTGTAAGATAAATTTCCACATTTTGTCAGGACACAGGTAATTTTCATCTCTCGTTTAGGCTAGATCTTTTCCTTTTTCTCTAACTTCAACTGTCTATTTACACTTCTCTCCTCTCACATTTCTCTCCATATTGCGCCATATTACATGGATAAATACCTAATAATAAATACTTAATGACAGATTCATAC
>NW_007397924.1:0-904 GCF_000475195.1 Diaphorina citri | reverse complement strand
CTTTTCATTCATTCTTTTCTGACTGAAATTTGACATTTTGTCACTTTCGACGACGTTTTTCGTTCGTTCATTTCCATATGTTTTCGAGTGTGAGGTAGAAATTGGACCCTTGGAATTTCAATCAAGGTGTTTTGTTAAAGGTTATGTGCTGACCTAGTTCTTAAAAGGGGCGTGGGTACCTTTTGTGGTTTTCCTTGCCTTTGTACACCAGACGAAGGACAAAATCTTGGACAAAACTTTGAGGGTAGATAGGGCGATTGTCCGGTTTCTCCTCTTAAAAGGTATCTCTCAGAATTTGTAACTCAGAGGATTTTGCTACTGCTCCTCTCAGATAATGCACCTCTCTCGGGGATATTCAATCGGATACCCTCGTCATTACGAGGCAGTTATTATGTCATTTATAGTGCCTAATAAATAGGAGAACCTATAGTGTCTCTCTGCCTATCTCTAGGAGTGTAGGTCTACATTATTGGATATCTCTGCGAAGTCTTTGCATATCAAATCACAAGTCTGTCGAGTCCTCGGTGTAGCCTCTTCAATATCGGTGATACCCATACTCGAATATTCACTACAACAAATCATTTTGTTGGTGTTGTTCCATCAATCCATCTTTTTCGGGGTCTTCCCAGTCTTCGGGGTTCGTTGTACGTGAGATGTAGAGTTTTACTGATGGTGCTATCCTTTCGCGCACGAGCAACATATCCCGCCCATCTCAGGATCCTTGAATTGATAACATCTACAATAACCCATAGTAGGTACGTGAGCAAAAATGAAGCCAGAGGGGCAAGGACCCTCCCCCCCCCCACTGAGAAAAAAAAATGGTGACATGGTGCCACAAGTTTAGGGTGGAAGAACTCTATTATTGGGTTACTTCCCCTGATTTAGGCTGTTGGAATGCTATATT
>NW_007397923.1:0-904 GCF_000475195.1 Diaphorina citri | reverse complement strand
CAAGATGCTGAGTTGCTGACAGTATTTATAGGACGATACCTAATTACCTACTGTTCATATTATGGGCTATGGGAAATATGGTACTAGATGTCCATGTCCTACTTATGGAACAGTCTTCAGTTCTTATCGTAAACTCCAAGAAAAGAACAAAATTATTCATTTAGGTGGTTATATTTCAGTGCGTTTTCACTCAAGTAACGGGTTCAATTAGTAGTGTTGAAGTTTTTTCAGACCTTCATCCTCTGAATTACTAGTAAATATTTCACTCTGAATTACTAGTAAATATTGTAAATAACCTCCTTGCCTTATTTAGACTACAAGTTTAAAAAGGACTTTTCATACTAGCAGTATAAAAGAGGTCTACTTAATTCAGGCTAAAGAATTTGGTCCATTTTGTTAATGAAATTTAATATGGGCATAGTACCCTAGTAGGTATGTATGTAGTAGGTATGTGTATCATATTACTCTTCATTTATGTTCTTTTCTTGTCTGTGTACTAACATTAATTCAGATTTTTGTTGGGCTGATACATTGTTAGCTCTAGAATCCCAGAAACAGAGGGACAGATTTTAAACCATTGCATATTTATGGGAACAAAGGACGGTCTCTCAATTAACCTCATTTACGTGAAAAATTCAATGCTTATTTCATTCTTCTTATTTATTCGGTAAGCTCAATGCTTGATTTCATTCTTATTTATTCGAAAAGTTCAATGTTTAATTGTTCGACTGGAACTTTAGTTAATACGTAAAACGTGAAGCACAGCTAGAAGATAATTCAATGTGACTTTCAATAATTAATTGTGTGCTTAACACAAGCAAACCTATTTATCATTGTATGGTAATTCCAGCGGTGACATTTGAATGTGCAGTTGTAATTGTACAGATAAATACGGAGCTGAGAA
>NW_007397922.1:0-904 GCF_000475195.1 Diaphorina citri | reverse complement strand
GGTAGAGATGTACTGGTAAATAGGAGGGTATGGGTTCAACCTCATTTGAGGCATAAAATTTAATATTGGTCTTTTTTTTATGTGTTTTAAAGAGGAGATCAAAATTTTAAGTCCCTGTTCCTGAATTAATTTGAGAATTTAAGCACACATACTGGTTTACTCCTTGAGTAAAGGTACTTTGCGCAGTATAAATAAGCAAAATCTGCCAGCTTAGTTAGCTTGAGAGCCTTATCAAGTGCTAGTTTGCAGGTTCCACATTCCCTCCCAGGTCAATCTTTATTCTAAAAATCTCAACAGACAAGGTTCGTTCTCGGAACGAACCTTGATTGCCTTGAGGTGACCTTTGGTTTTAGCTACAAATTTTATGAGTGGATGCCCTTCACACTCAATCTTGGCTATTTCTTTAGCAAAGGAAATTCAGACTGGTATCCTCCCTGTTAAGTCCCCTAGCCAGACAATACAGTCTTATTTTTATTATTATTATTATTATTATTATTATTTTTCAGATCGCATGAAGGACGCAATTCTGGCCAAGCTGTGTGCACAATGCGAAGACTACTACGCGGAAGCAATGCGGCTCATGTCCAAGGATTCCGTGAAACAGATGTGGGACCGGGAGTGGGTGCAACAGGTGTCTGGGAAACAAGCCGCTCTTCACGCCCAGACACATTACTATCAGGCCTTGGTGTGCAAACAGAACAAGGAAGTGGGCCAGGAGATTGCTAGACTAACGGTAAGAGATGGATTTTAGTCTGGAAAATTGACTAATCTCTTGGAATAAAAGCAGAATATTTCTCTAGTATTTAGGAAAATAATCAAGAAAATTAAAAACATACCTTTTTTGTGACAATATTCTATTCTACTCAGTGTGCCATGGAGCTGTTTCGCGAGGCCCAAAGTCGCT
>NW_007397921.1:0-904 GCF_000475195.1 Diaphorina citri | reverse complement strand
CATAGAAAACTACTTGGTTTTCAAAGTTTGACTCAGGTATCTGTTGCCTTCTTGTTTTATTTTTATCTATGTCTTAGCTGGACACAGTAAATTTCTCGAGGTTTCACTGGAAAAACACACTGTTCATTAGTTTTTGTGTATAATGGGGAAGGTATTCTAAGTTCTAATTAACAGTGCCAATTCTAAAGAAAATTATTCACCTACAGCAGCAATGTGATGTCCAAGAATGAAGTAATCAAAAATTGTTACTAATTTTTGCCTTGAACTCTTGGCTTGCTTGCTTTTTATGACCCTAGATGTTTATCTTTTACTTTACGTTCTGGGAACAGTAAATTTCTCGAGGTTTCACTGGAAAAACACACTGTTCATTAGTTTTTGTGTATAATGGGGAAGGTATTCTAAGTTCTAATTAACAATGCCAAATCTAAAGAAAATCATTCACCTACAGCAGCAATGTGATGTCCAAGAATGAAGTTATCCAAAAATTGTTACTAATTTCTGCCTTGAACTCTTGGCTTGCTTGCTTTCTATGACCTTAGATGTTTATCTTTTACTTTACGTTCTGGGAATATATTTCAATGGTTATCATAGCATATCCTATTTTTTCTAACAAGAGGTTTGTCTCTTCCATATTTTTCTTTTGTCCTTAGCATATTTTCCTTGCTTTTGTTTCCCCCCAATGCTTTCTCATGATTATTTATTATTTTAGTTTTAAAATTTACCCTTGTCTTGGTAATGGAACAATAAAATTCAAAGTGTTATCAGTTTTATAACTGGTTTGATTTGATACATCTTATCAGTTGTACAGCTTTCCATTAGGCAGGTGTCTGGGGCAAAGACCTAAGGAAAAAAAAAAAACTTATTTTTTATTCATTTGAAAGTGAAAACTGTTGAAGAATCGGTT
>NW_007397920.1:6573-10595 GCF_000475195.1 Diaphorina citri | reverse complement strand
AGTCAAGAATTAAGAAGACAACTTTGTAAACGATTTCGTTTAGAATATCTTGGACAACTCCAATTATTCGCGAATAATTAAGGAGCGCGGTAGCGCTCCGCCCCGCCAAGTCAAGAAAGTTTGACATAAGAAGAAATATGAGTTGAGACTTGGAGAAATAGTGCTAGTTGGAGACGATAATAATAAAAGAATCAACTGGCCACTGGGACTCATTATACAATTGATACAGGGTGGTGATGGCCACATACGAGTTGTTAAGGTGCGAACCAGCACTGGTGTTTTGACAAGACCTGTACAACGGATTTATCCGCTAGAGTTTCAGTGTAGTTCAGACGATTTGACTCCTTTGTTAGAAGAGAGTAATACAAGTGTAACTCCAGAAATTGACACAACACTTATCTGATGTTATGTCTCCACCTAGGCATTCAATAATGACTCCACCTGTGTCACCTAGAGTGACAAAAGTATCTGATAGACGTAGTGATTTAGGGAATGTATTATTACCTCAGAATCACATTACAAGACATGGACGTAATGTGAGAAAACCAACTAAACTTGACCTGTAAATAATACTTAGATAGAAGAGGAAACAAATTTGATGATTAAGTTTGGTTGTATTTACCATTCACTGTAATTGTTTATTTTATTGACTGTATTGTTGAGCTAACGTTTATTTTTCAGATACTCATTTTGTTTTATTTGTACGATACGTAGGTACTGATTCTTTGCCTTTTTTAGGATTGATAGATGACCTTTTGGGATTATTTTGATTTGATTTGTCGTCCTAAAACTGATTAACATGTTATTTTAGCTTATAGGTATCTACTATGTTTGATTTTGATTTGTTTTAGTGAGGATCTGTATTGTATTCCCTTTTTCTCACTGATTGAAAAATTGGTTCCTTGTAATTTTTAAGAAGTTTTTTCGATATAACTTGAGTATAGTTGAACCAATTTTATTGGACTTATTTTTTATAGATTAGGCTTATTTTTCTTAAGAGTTTGATGTATAATATGTCCTAATTATTTTGTTTTTCACCCTAGGAAAAATAATTTTGTAACTTTTTTTCAGGGGAAAATATTGTAAAGTCCAATATTTTGGTGGGAGGATGTTGGAAATCGCCAACGAACAGATCGTGTGTAAGCACCTTGGACGGGCTCATACGAGCCTCTTTGGATTTGAAATGTTTTTAGTTTGGTTAGTACAATGTAAACATTAAGATTTTGGAGAGAATTTTCCACAATTCGAAGATTTTAACCTGTAGCTTTCCCAATTTGTTGTAAAGTATGCTTTTCCGAGTTTTTCCACCCTAAATGTGTTATTAAAGTACAATAAACAACAGTCCTTTGTGTAATCCATATCTCAGACTTGTGTGTTTCATTTTCTACTTGCGAATACGTCAAAACATTTCTGTGGGCAATCCACAACACAAATCATTTACATTATGTAAATTTGTTGTAGTATGTTTGTAGTTGAGAAATGAGTACCTAGCATGTTTTTTCCCAGTAGCATGACATTTTCCCCAGTAGCATGACAACCCAGAGTACCGAGCACCTACCCATTAAAGTTGTTACTTATCTACTTACATATTTTTTTCTTCCTTTCAGAAATACAAAAAATAAAATAAATCAATAATGAATTCTTTCATTGTACAACCTCCACCACCTTTTGTAATCAATGCTGACAATGTCGAAGCACGTTTTGCAGACTTCAAGAATAAATTTGAAAGATTTTTGAAAGCCAATGGGCTTGATTCAAAAGAAGAAGGTCAGAAAATAGCAATTTTCAAAAGCTTATGTGGAGATGATCTCCTTCACCTAACTGAATCTTTTGACAGTGAGGAGGAAACTTTGGCTGATTTATTGCAAAAACTACTAGATTATTACACTCCAGCTTCAAATCTATTGCAGGAACGTTTCAATTTTTTCATAAGAAGGCAAAGAACTAATGAGAACTTTGATAAGTATCTTATTGAATTGAAGAAAATTGCCAAGAACTGCAACTTTGGTGATTTAGAGGAAAGTTTGATCAAGGTTGCTCTTATTATGAATGTGAGAGATCCTGCTGAGCAGAAGGTATTCTTGAAAGATGCTGATACTAAAAAGTTGGATACACTAGTACCTGAGTTTCGCCAATTTGATACCATCAAAAAGAATGTTGCTAAAAATCAACCACAACTCCAAAAACAACACTCTGATTCTGGAAAAAATCAAAACCAGCAAGGAAACAATAAAGATCAGTCCACCCAGAAGGAACAACAGAAAAACAATAAGCAGCCCACTCAAAATCCACCCCAACAACCAAAACAAAAGCAGCCTCAAGCCCAGCCTCAAAAACAGCAGCAGCAGCCACCAAATCCTAACAAGGATGCCAATAAACCACCAAATGCTAATGGAAATGCAGCACAACCACCTGCTGGTGCTAAAAGAAATAGAAAGAAATCTAAGCCTCAAAATGGTGACAACAAAGCAACTCCTAATCTACTTGATCTTTTGGAGCAAAGAGTAAAAAATATGACAGCATGAATTTTCATTGCCTGTTTACCTAGCTTCATTATTATAGGTAATCTCAATATTGGTAGAAGTCTGATACCAATTGTAAGATCCTATGTAATAAGCTAGCTATTAAGTACAACTTCAATATTGATCTGACATTTTTTTTTTTTTAGTAATTTTTCCCCTATACATATACCTCTCTTTTCCATTTGTTTCTTTTTTCCCCTATACATATACATACCTCTCTTCTCCATTTGCTTTTAAGTTTTAATTAAGGTGCTTCCATCAGAACTGCCAGTTTAAATATCATAGGTAACCACTAGGTGGCCAAATTTTTAGTGCCTCCAAAAGGTGTGTCCCAACATAATCAATCGAAGTCACTATGTGTGAACACATCCTAACATACAACTCATTTCTTTCAAATAAAATTATTGAAACTCATTTTTAGGTTCTAATTTTGGTGATTACCTTTATGAGAGCTTTATTAAATCAGGTATTATATTTAGATTAGATTACCTCCCACTAAAACTTGGGGAAATTTACGTGTCTAAGAATGTCAAGATCATTTTTTTTTTTTTTTTTTTTGTAAAAAATTCCCCAAATTTTTAATCAACAAGAACTCTAATTTTTAGGCACAAGTACTCATAATTTTAGAGTCACTGCAATGATAACCTTGCGTTATTGGAGAAGGATGTAGGAATCTTTGATACATTTTGTGTGCATCCAATTTTGGTAGCACAAAATTAAAATCTACAAACCCTTGCAAAATTTTTTACAAGGTTTTGTAGATACCAATTTTATTTATATATGTCGTCTTTACCAATACCAATGCAGCACACCCTACCAATTTAGATGTTATCTATACTTACATGCTTCTACTATTTGTAGGTATGTACTAAATGTTTGGCTAGGTATTCCTTCTCATTTGTAGGTATGTACTAAATGTTGGCTAGGTATTCTTTCTCTATTTGTAGGTATGTATAAATGTGTGGATAGGTATTCTTTCTTTTGTATTACATAGTGTCTAAATGTTGGCTAGGTATTTTATCTTCCATTTGTTGGTATTACTAATGTTGGCTAGGTATTTTTCATTCCCCATTTGTAGGTATGTACTAAATGTATGGCTGGTATTCTTCCATTTTGTTTAGGTTTACTAAATGTTGGCATAGTATTTTATCTTCCCATTAGGTATGTCTAAATGTTGGCTAGGTATTCTTCCTCATTTGTAGGTATGTACTAAATGTTGGCTAGGTTTTTACCTTCCCCCCCCCCATTTGTTGGTTATGTACTAAATGTTGGCTACGTATTCCTGGCTTCATTTGTAGGTATGTACTAAATGTGGGCTAGGTTTCCTGTTCATTTGTAGGTATGTTCTATATGTAAATGTTGGCTAGGTATTCCTTCTCATTTGTTGGTATTTACTAGTATGGCAAGGTAATTACCTTCAATTGTTGGTATTACCTATATTTCTCACATCGCTGGTTAGGGGTGTTTTAGGGCATGTCGTAGTAAGAGCGTATCGCGCGA
>NW_007397920.1:0-601 GCF_000475195.1 Diaphorina citri | reverse complement strand
GATAATAATAAAAGAATCAACTGGCCATTGGGACTCATTATACAATTGATACAGGGTGGTGATGGCCACATACGAGTTGTTAAGGTGCGAACCAGCACTGGTGTTTTGACAAGACCTGTACAACGGATTTATCCGCTAGAGTTTCAGTGTAGCTCAGACGATTTGACTCCTTTGTTAGAAGAGAGTAATACAAGTGTAACTCCAGAAATTGACACAACACTTGTACCTATTATTGATTCAGTCCCAGACTTACCTGATGTTATATCTCCACCTAGGCATTCAATAATGACTCCACCTGTGTCACCTAGAGTGACAAGAGTATCTGATAGACGTAGTGATTCAGAGAACACATTATTACCTCAGAATCACATTACAAGACATGGACGTAATGTGAGAAAACCAACTAAACTTGACCTGTAAATACCTAATACTTGATAGAAAGAGGAAACGAATTTGATGATTAAGTTTGGTTGTATTTTCTATTCACTGTAATTGTTTAATTTTATTGACTGTATTGTTAAGGTAACGTTTATTTTTCAGATACTCATTTTGTTTTACCTGTACGATACGTAGGTACTGATTCTTTGCCTTTTTTAGGATT
>NW_007397919.1:0-904 GCF_000475195.1 Diaphorina citri | reverse complement strand
TCCTATTTTTGACAATATATCCCCTTAGAGTCCCTAAAAACACAGGTCCCATGTATTGTCCCTATGTTTCCCTTCATACAGAGGTCCCTGATGGTGTCTGCTGTCCCTATTAATGTTCCTATGTCCCCCTAGTAACACAGGTCCTAAGTATTGTCCCTATGTTTTCCTTCATACAGAGGTCCCTGATGGTGTCTAGTGTCCCTAGTTTTGTCCATATATCCCCTTAGAGTCCCTAGAAACACAGGTCCCATGTATTGTCCCTATTTTTGTCCATATATCCCCTTAGAGTCCCTAGAAACACAGGTCCCATGTATTGTCCCTATGTTTCCCTCTACACTTAGGTCCCTGGGATATTACTGATCCAGATTTTAACTATTTAAATAAACTAACCATAATTCATAATCCCAGATCTAAAACGTTACACCGGACACCTCTTTAAATTCGGTTTGATGTCCATGTAATCTGGGTGCAAGCTCTGAATCATAAAACATCCTAAATCTCAAGCGACAGTGTACCTTTCTATTCTAGGCGAATACTGACAATTCTGAAAGGAAGGGAGAAAAAGAGGAAATAAGGACACTGAGGAAAGAGGAGAGGAAGAGAGGACACCGAGAAAGGAAGGAAAAGGGGGATAAAGAAGAAAAAATAGTCCACAAATTGACTTCGCAAATCCATTATTATCCAAAGGAGAGAAAAAACAATCCGGGTAGGTAGGTACTGTAGAACATATGTGAGAAATTGTCCCATCCACGAGAGTACAGCTCACTGCTTACTGCTGAATTCCCTGTCTCCCCCCCACCCAAAAAAATTCTGCTTCAAAATTAAATTCACGCTAGAAATCCTATAAAAGTTGGATAATCCAGAATAGTATAGGATAAGTAAGAAAGTAAGTACCTATAAGTAC
>NW_007397918.1:0-904 GCF_000475195.1 Diaphorina citri | reverse complement strand
CAGCCTAGCTAGCTGGCAGTTTCAAAGGGTTCTCTCTGCTTTTAAAGAATAAGCACAAGTCCTCACGATGGTTGACTGTGCATGGTTCAGGACGAGCCAATTAAACTTGGCTAGAGACCATTACCCCGATGTCCGGTGTATAGCAGATACAAAAAGATATATCTTTTCTTTACCTACAGCTACACCATTCGGAGAGAGCTAAAGCCACAACAACCACTTTGAAAAAGTGCTAAAGTCCGAATTTTTTGCACTCGAGTATACCTACGTACTCGTATTTACATATACACATAGATAGGTACCTACAAGTATTTATTTGTGCAAAACACGTAGCACGCAGCGAGGGAGATATGTACATGTACGAGTAGGTACATAGAATATGTACATACATGTACATAGACGAAGTACATTGATAAATCATTATGTAAATTTATTTTTAACCTATTGAGACTTTTCTGCAACGCGAAATGTTCAATTGTACAGCGTGGTAGGGTCAACGCGACGAGGTAAGGTCGAAATTTCACAAAGTCTAGTTATGATGGACACCCTTGACAGGATGTATCTATCCTTGCCCTGGTGCGTTCGACGGTATACATACAGTAAGCTAAGACCTGAGGTTGCAACCACAAAGTGGTGGGAGAACCATCAACCATTTTCGTCAGCACCTGAGAGCTCCTCACAGGAGGGCTCGTCAGACTGTGTTTGGCCGGCGCGCCGCTTTGAGTATATCTTACGGTAAGAACTATTTTCAATAATTATCCTTACTAATCATCCCAGGGTCTTGGAGATAAACGTCTTGGATGCCAGATAAATACCTTTTAATATCTTAGATATAAACGATTAAACGCGTCAGATAAACTTCTTTAATTAATATTAATATAATTATATATATTTCTCATTCATAAAT
>NW_007397917.1:0-904 GCF_000475195.1 Diaphorina citri | reverse complement strand
GATCCCCATGCTTTTTTACTAAGCATTTTAAGGATTTTCATGCGATCGTAGCAGGATTTCTTTAGGTTCTTTAAATGGTTAACCCATGTCATCTTCCGGTCCAGTATCAACCCAAGAAATTTGGCTGAGTTTACAACCTCAATACGTTGATCTCCCATTGTAAGGTTAATTGAATTTACGTCTTGTTTGTTTTTCCTGCTGAACATAATAGCCTTAGTCTTTTCACTGGAGAAAAATAGGCCTGTTGATTGACTGAAGTTCTCAAGGTTGTTGATTGACTCTTGAGCCAGCGTGGTTAGGACTTCCTTGTTTTTGTCCCTCATATAGATACAGAAGTCGTCAACGAACAGAGATGACGAGAGAGCTGGGTGAATGAAGTTTGTTATGGAGTTGATTCCAATGGCGAATAGGGGACAACTTAACACTCCGCCTTGGGCTAAACCGCACTCCATGGAGAAAACATTGGATAAAACAGAGTTATTTAGTCTGATTTGGAAAGTTCTGGCTTGCATATAGTTAGCCAGGAAGGATGAAAGGTGTCCGCGCATGTTCCAAGTGTGCAGTTGTTTAAGAATGGCGTTCTTTTGGATAGAATCGTAGGCAGCTCTAATGTCAAACATGGTGCATAAAAGATACTGATTATTTATTAATGCGTCACTAATCTCAGTTTGTAAACTTATCAAATTATCTAGTGTCGATCTGTTTTTCCGACACCCTGATTGTTCTGGAGCTATTAGTCTATTGGAATCCAGGAAAAAGTTCAGTCTTTTAATTACCATTCTCTCAAATAGTTTACACAGGCATGAAGTGAGACTTATAGGCCTGAGATTTTCTGGCAGTGTAGAATCTTTTCCAGGTTTGGGGATGGGGACCAAAATGGAGTGTTTCCAGGCTTCTGGGAAAG
>NW_007397916.1:0-904 GCF_000475195.1 Diaphorina citri | reverse complement strand
GGGCGGGAATCGAACCCGCGGCCTAGCGCTTACAAGGCAGACGCACTACCAACTAAGCTAACTAGGCTGGCTTTTCGTATGTTTAATTAATAAATATTAACATAACCATACAATCATCAATTCATCACCTTCAGGGCCACGAGTATTAATAATTTGGTACTTGGTACTGTTAAATACATACAAAGTATGTTATTTGGTACATATGGTAATACAAAATTCTTAGTACATAGAGGAAACTTCCGAGAAGTTCCGAGTTACCAATATTATTACCACTGAAAAACTTTAGGAATGTTTATAACATTGTTTGGTTTGTTTCCTCATATTTTTCTTCGTTTTAATTAGGACCCTAAAAATAGTAAAAAATATTCGTACTTATTTTGAGGACGGAAGAGGAAAAGAAAAAAAAGAGAGGGGAAAGGACAAGCATAAAGAGACGAGGAAGAACAGGAGGAGGAAGAAGAGAAAACGAAAGAGGAAAAGGCAAAGGAGGGGAAAAAGAATAGGAGAAGAGGGGAAAAGTAAAGTGAAATCACTTAATAATAATACCCAAGGGCCGATTGGATATGGATATTGGTGACAAATCATTCATTCAAACACTTGCCACTTGAGTGAGGAGGTTTTAGAGCCTAACAATAATATTTACACTACTCACTCAAACACTTGAGGGCGTATGTATGTACAATAGATATTGTTCACTCAAGGATACACATATGAACATTTTAGTGTAGCTATCACTTCAGCCCCTACGTCTCTTATTTAACAGACCTCGGTCTCGAGCTTTTTCCGCCACACACGCTCAGACAGTCTGACAGACCGTGGTCTATCTGACAGACCGTGGTCTATCAGACAGACCGTGGTCTATCAGACAGACCGTGGTCTATCAGACAGACCGTGGTCTATCAGA
>NW_007397915.1:0-904 GCF_000475195.1 Diaphorina citri | reverse complement strand
CTCCTTATGTACTTTCCTTATGTTTTTCCCTCCTGAATTAGGTACGTTCGTTTATGCTGATTTTTGTATGTACATAATGGAGCAGTTGCAAATGGGTAAAAAATCTAAATAAATGATCGATTTCCATGTAAAAATTTGGGAGAAATACAAATCTGAGGTCAAAACTCCGAAAAAATAACTGTAAAAGGTCGAAAATTCAATTTTTATATTTCGTTCTAATGAAAGAGTTCAAATATGTGTGACGTCAGACTTTACGCAGTTGTTTTTTTCCGTTAGGTAGCGCCTCTATGCAAGCGCGCTAGCGGAGGAGCAGAAAGAACTGCACAGTAACGTATGCGCAAAAACACATTAATGCTTTGCCTGCGAGGGAGCTTTGCTCGGGACATTTGATGTGACTTCATCGCCTACGGGAGCGTATGTTCACGATTTACCGGCATTTTTTTATTCGATTTATCTCGGGATCTACATATAAGTCGCAGAAGAAAAAGAAAAATTCCGTTGTTCCTCATTTTTCCTGCTCTATGACTTTGAAACATCACCCAAGGAAGCGCAACTGATCTATTATGTAGGTATTATGCTAATTTGCTAATGTTTTATCTCAACTATTCTGCATTTAGTTCTTCTAACTTCCAAATAAATTCTAATAAAGTTCACTGAACTAGTCAATTTCTCTTCTCAAAGAACGATAGAGAAATAAAGAAGAGAAATGAGGAAGAGAGAAAGAGACGCAAACACGCAAAAGAGTTAAATATTTTGAGATTAAGACAGAAAGAGAGAGAGAGGGAGAGAGAGAGAGAGAAAGAGAGAGAGCCACAAGATGTCTACCTATCTTATATTATAAGAACGAGATCCATTCACTCATTCACATTTCACACACTGATCGCTCTATCTCTAGAACCACAAC
>NW_007397914.1:0-904 GCF_000475195.1 Diaphorina citri | reverse complement strand
AAAAAAAAAAAAAAAAAAAAAAAAACGTTATGAAAGAAAGTTCTTCTTCCTTCTTCTTCTTCTTCTTCTTCTTCTTCTTCTTCTTCTTCTTTTTAGTGAGCTGAAAAATATGTTCTAAAGAATACACCAATAATTCTATTCTACCACTCACTGAATCCAGCACTAGAGGGTTAGTCTTAATGCTTTGACATTGTGCCATCAAATCCGGAGACATGTTCAATGTGACTAGAATATTAGGTACTTACCGTGTCCATGAAACAGTCATGATACTCGGAATAGGTAATAGTTAACTATAGACGCTGATCCATAACACAACTCACGCGTAAGGCCTTGATACGCTGATGGTAGTACTATAACACCTATTGATACCTTGATAGTAAAAACATCAGCTTGGGTAGGTACCTACATTATTGTGGCTACAGAAGTACCCACACCTATCTTTCGAAAATTGGAACCAGTCGAACCAAAGCGACGCGCGATACACGAGGGAACACAGAATGATTTCTTCAAATTAAATTGATCCCAAGGGCAAGGTAAACCTAGACCCTTGACAAATGGAGTGTGCCTGAAGGCATGTGATGTGTTCCAATCCACTCGACCCCAAACTTCCATTTATTTAAATTAAATTAAACCAGCCCGGTTAGCTTAGAACAATCCACTCGACCCCAACCTTCCATTTATTTAAATTAAATTAAACCAGCCCGGTTAGCTTAGAAGGTACCGTCTACCTACCTAAATCACTAGCTTGCCTGCCTTGTAAGTGCTAGGTCGCGGGTTCAATTCCCGCCCGTGTCAAACTTACAGATAAGGCTCATGTCCTCCTTCTGGCCGTGGTTATGAACAGGGCCATCGTAGGACATCGTCGGCCTTTTTGCGTGTAAAGTTGGCGGGAAATTCGAATTTT
>NW_007397913.1:0-904 GCF_000475195.1 Diaphorina citri | reverse complement strand
CAAGATATCAAGTGAGCCGGGAGGCGGGCGAACTTCAAGAGTTTGAAGCGCCAGCCGGCCTATATCAACATGAAACAGAGTTTCATTGTTTTTCGCTTTATCACAACAGTTAAAGTTCTGCCTCGAAAAAAAAACTTGTTACAAAAAGAAAAAATCTCGAAAATCTTGTTCTAAGAAATCCAAGCTGACAGTTCAAAGTACTTCTTCTACCTACTTCATAAAGTTCATATGGCTACGGATACTTACAGGATTAAGTACAGCGTTCATTCTCTCATAGGAAACATCTTGAGTGGAGGCATTCTTCCAGGATTTTATCATCTGTGTGAAGTTAACTAAACGTTGTAAATCCTGCCATAGACCCAGGCTTACTTCACTGTCCAGCTTACATGTAAGCAGCTGAGGGGGAAAAACAAGATTAGATAAAAAGTTTGTTTAAAACTTCTAAACCTATTATAAGCGCTAAGTCATGGGCTTGATTCCCGCTCGGGCCGAACCTTTTCTTTCTTACAACGGTTGGCTTTCTCCTGTCCTGTCCTTCTTGTCTCTTCCATTTCGGGACGATGAGACATCCGTTGTTACAGTTCCCTCTATAAAACTTTACAAAAATGAAAATAATTTTAGAGGGGTACAAATGAAGTCTTCTTATTTATACGTAGTTATGTAATTTGTTGGGTCCTGAAAAACCATCTGTTTACTTACTAGATCTGTGCTGGCTTCACCCACTGGTACTTCCATAGTGGATGTATCCCATGTCAGATGTAACTCTACCGTGTTGTCTTCTGTTACACCCTGTATGTATACTTACTAGATCTGTGCTGGCTTCAACCACTGGTACTTCCATAGTGGGTGTATCCCATGTCAGATGTAACTCTACCGTGTTGTCTTCTGTTACACCCTGTATGTA
>NW_007397912.1:0-904 GCF_000475195.1 Diaphorina citri | reverse complement strand
AATATCTATCAATATTGATTGATATTGATATTGCCAGAAATATTGATAGTATGTCGGCAATATAACATAGGTTATTGCTTATTGCGAATGTGTGCACAACACACACACGTCTAGAAAGATGTTCAGGCGAGAATAGGATTGCCACGTTCGGCATGTAAACAGGAATCATTGCGGTTGACGAATCGATCTCTGAGGTCGTCTTTACCTTTCTCGGGATATGTACGCACATTGGCAAAGAATATCGATGCCTCACTTTGGTTTTCCTTTACTGTGTCCTCAATTCTGCCGATCCCGGAATCCATGTCTCTTTGACTGCGTATGACTCTCAGACGGGAACTGTAGCAGAACCGAATAATGGATCGGATTTCAAGTCATCATGAGCCAGCCAGGGCCTGATGTAGCAAACGTCAAGATGATGAAATAGACCTCATCCCGGACAAGGGTGTTGAAGAAGGAAGGTATTTCGTTAACAAACCTTGAGAATTTTCTAGGAAATGTACATAGGAAACGTAAAGATGATGAAATAGACCTCATCCCGGACAAGGGTGTTGAAGAAGGAAGGTATTTCGTTAACAAACCTTGAGAATTTTCTACGAAATGTACCTAGGTATTCAGACTATTCAGTATGAGCTTTTCCAAGTCAGTTTTGAAAATTGACCCCCATACCCGGTGAATGAATCATGGGCATGATACACCCTAGGAATGTATCACACATAGCTGACTCAAAACCCGCCGTTTATGAACAAATGAATCTGTCAGAAGACATAGCATTAGGAGCAATTTGGAAAATGAAGTATCGAAAATTGCTTTGTTGGGAAATTTGAGTTCTATTGTTGTCCTTTGTTTGTAGCAAAAACAATTAAATGACTCATTCACGGTTCCAACCCCCTGGCTGAGGCTAACC
>NW_007397911.1:0-904 GCF_000475195.1 Diaphorina citri | reverse complement strand
CATAATCTAAGTTATTCAGGAATTCCAAGATAAAATTATCAGTATAATACACCTAATGGAATAGAATTAAAAATAATATGTAATAATGAAATATATATAAAAAAAAGACATCGAAAATGTATAGGTATGTACTGATTGACCTGGTCTGTGGAGACAGCTATAATTTTCGACTGTCGTGTGTCAGCTCCTCAGTGCTCCTCATATTCCCTCTACAATTACCTGCACGAACGCTGTCGACATCCAGTCACGGAATGTCCTCATTGTCCTCTTACTTTAATCATTTTAATCTGTTTTTATCCCAAGGAAGGATTGATAGAAAGATTAGAAAGTTTTTCTTTTGATGGAGATTTCGCTAATGGGAAAATTTTGATGGAACGAAAAGAGTTTCTAGTTTCTAGCCTTTTAGGTTTAAATCGACGATTTTTCATTGATATGTTACTTACTTAGCAATACAATACTTACTTACTTAAGTACTTACGTAAGTATTGATGTGTTTGTTACTCCCGAACGGTTCGTCTGATGATGATGATGGCATGCATAGACATGATGGACTAATGTGTCCTTCAGAGCCCTGAGTGAGGCTGGATAAAGTTCGCCCGGGGCGCGAATCAAACACGCGACCTAGCGCTTACAAGGCAGTCGTGGTATTTTCCAAGCGCTCAGACCTTCTAGCGTCTGAAAGACCTACCTATAGGTTCCAAGCTTTTTCCGCCACACACGCTCAGACTGTCTGACATACTTAGGTCTGTGAGACCGTGGTCTGTCAGACTGTCTGACATACTTAGGTCTGTGAGACCGTGGTCTGTCAGACTGTCTGACATACTTAGGTCTGTCAGACTGTCTGACATACTTAGGTCTGTGAGACCGTGGTCTGTCAGACTGTCTGACATACTTAGGTCTGTGA
>NW_007397910.1:583-904 GCF_000475195.1 Diaphorina citri | reverse complement strand
AACCTCTTTCTTTATTTGTTTATGCACAAATTCTCAACATATTCATCTGGTGTCATAACAATGAAATTTATAACGAGTCACGTGATTGCCATGTTGTCAAGTGGAACAGATTTTCTCCCTGAAGATAAGTGTTTGTTGGCCATGTTGCCAAAATGGCTGAGCATCCAAAAAAGATATGGTCCTAACCTCCTAACAGCTATATTAACGTATGTTAGATTTAGATCCTTAATGGATATGGATGGATACAGTATGTATGTACATAGGTCTGTGCTATGTTTTATCGATAAGCTAGCCAAAAAAAAAAAAAAAAAAAAAAAAATT
>NW_007397910.1:0-519 GCF_000475195.1 Diaphorina citri | reverse complement strand
AAAAAAAAAAAAAAAAAAAAACTAGATTGTAAGCACCGTTGTGTTGCAGATAGCAGATAGTATATAATTTTATCAGCATAGTTTGTAGGTAACACATTTTATGATTTAGCTGATGTAGGTAGTTAAGTTAGAGGTCTACCGTTAAAGAGCGCCTAGTACCTACACATGCCATTAAAATACTGATTGTTGCATAATTTTATCATAGTCGATAATAATTACTAGATAATATTATCTTGGATATCTTGGTACACCAATGTAGTACTTTGTGAGTTCTGTGAGTGAAAAAAATCTGTGTAGTTAAATTATGTAGATGTAGACATACCCTTAGGTAGTGTCTATTTACATGTAACTTGATACCCCGATGTGTTTACTATAGGTGCAATGTGAAACTGGCGACTGGTGTTTTAAAGTTTTTGCACCCATATTAACCGAGTCACCTGGTTTTCAAGGCCATGGATCACGCGACTATGACGTCATATTTGTGAAGTCATGAGGTCATATTTCTGTCTGGTCACTGCC
>NW_007397909.1:0-904 GCF_000475195.1 Diaphorina citri | reverse complement strand
AAAAAACGATTAGGTATCTCGTAGTTAAATCTTAGCTGCCAAAACTGGCGATTAACCTAGTCGAGGTACACTTTAGACTGGAGGTTGTGTGATAAAATTGCAGGTAATGGATCAAGCTATCTCTCAGAGATAAGATATAGGGGTCTCTCTGTAAGGGACTTATCTTCAGCCCTTTAGCTACCCTCAGCCTAAATGGAGCAAATATTGGGGCACAGTAGGTCCCCTTGGGTTAGGAGTTCTGAGTATAAACTTAACCAAAAGAAAACAGAAGCTAAGTAAGTAGGTAGGTACGACGTAAAGGCCTGTTGTTGTTTTTTACTAAACGAGTATCTCGTAGTTAAATCTTAGCTGTCAAAAACTGGCGATTAATCTAGTCGAGGTACACTTTAGACTGGAGGTTGTGTGATAAAACTGCAGGTAATGGATCAAGCTATCTCTCAGAGATAAGATATAGGGGTCTCTCTGTAAGGGACTTATCTTCAGCCCTTTAACTACCCTGAGTCTAAATGGAGCAAATATTGGGGCACAGTAGGTCCCCTTGGGTTAGGTAGTTCTGAGTATAAACTTAACCAAAAGAAAACAGAAGCTAAGTAAGTAGGTAGAACGTACTTAAAGGCCTGTTGTTGTAGCGGTGTAGCTGCTCTCTAGCCAAGATTACTTGGCTCGTCTTGAATGGCAGTCAACCATCATGAAGACCTGTGCTTTTCCTTTGAAGCATGATAAACTTCTTACCTTTTTTTTTTCTTCTTACCTTCTTAGCCTTCTTCTTACCTTCTTAGCCACCTAGGTACTATTGTTTTATTATCATTTCCCTTTTTTTTCCTTTTATAACTGCGAATATCGCGAACAAACCGCGGATACTGCGCACAAAACGCGAATACCGCGAACAAAACGCGAATACCGC
>NW_007397908.1:0-904 GCF_000475195.1 Diaphorina citri | reverse complement strand
GTACTTGTACATAATACATATTATCATGTTGAACGTAGAGAATGGGTATAGGTAAGTAGTTCTCTATACCCATTCAATGAACAATTTTCTGATTCAGTAGTCAAAAAGCTAACTCTTTGATGCCATACTTATTAAATCTGGCACAGTAAGACAAATTGATGACAATGGAAGAGTTGTTGAGAAACGGTATACGAGTGAAGCAATCAACAAATCAAACGTGAAAATTTGAAACTCTATGAGATACTCAGGTAGAAGTACAAGTTAGTATGTAGGACGTATAAGTACCTACGTACCTATCTATTTGATAACAAACATTCGTTTCTATCGAAAATTTCAGGATTTTAGTCAGGATACACAAGTATTCCCGTACTTTCCTATCTGTTTTGAGCGTTCCCATTCTTCATCCCATTTTATGAAGCTGAGGATCCTGTACCACTTCAGCTGAATCTATTTCCAATGCAAAAATACTAAGTGTCTAGTGTCCATTTTATACTGAATACTGACTTACTCAAGGAGAATGGATAGTCAACAGAAAGCGGGGAAATACACTCGAGTATTCTTCAAACATGCAAAACGAAAATCTTGTATCCGAGGGAAAAAAAGCAAGCTTCTTCAAAGTGGAAGTCCAATTTAGGGGCTTTAAAATTCGACTGTCTTTTTAGAGGAGACTTCAATTCCGACCGTTTTATAGAGAGGACTTTAAAGTCCACCTGTCTTTCAAAACACCACCAACCGATATCACAAGTTGCTAAATTTTCTTTCGGTTATCATTTCGTAGGTATTGTAAAGGTAATTTGATCCCAGTTCATTGAAGGGAATTTAACTTAAAAACACAGTGATAACTTTACTGCGAAGAGGTATCAATGAAAATAAAGAACCACGAATGGCAAACATTTGTAATTCA
>NW_007397907.1:0-904 GCF_000475195.1 Diaphorina citri | reverse complement strand
TTGCACTTGGAAGATTTCAAAATCTTCTTTCCGTAGGTTCAAGATCTTCGCCATTTCGCGACTATATCACACCACTCCTATTTAGTTGATCTGAGGGCACAGCAGTACTACGCCAGGCCAAGTTCCAGTATGCACGCCTGTGTATTTTTACATGATCCGATTTGGCAGATTTTTCTCACCTTCACCTTTATTACGACTTGGCGTTGGCGGGGTCTTTTTTTAAGCCACGAAGTGGTATTTTTTGGGGTAGGATTTTACAGATACAGATACCTACCTAGAATAAGACAGCGTGTAGTGCAGACTCCTTGAGACACGAGTTGGAAAGTTATTTGGTCATCCATTCATCCTTTTAGAAAGAGACAGACCATAGAAAGTCAGCTGTCAACGACAGACGACAAAACCTTCATCGATATGACAATACCCAGGAGTACGATATACATATTAGGAACTAACGTGGTCGTGGGAACATCATTGGAACTGGCAGGACCCAGAGTGCCAGGACCAAACAGCTATGTATCGTAGAACCAGAGGTACAATAGATTGTGATATTATAACGGGAAAACCATTGGGATTCCACTCATACTCGATTGGTCACGCTTAGGAAGATGCGATGGGTACTCCGGTCATTCTACTGTTGGAGTGATCAACTAGGCAGCCTCAGTCTAGAAGACTGGAACTAGAGATAAAACTGATTATAGATCACGTACCTAGGTACCTATAATCTACATACACGTAGGTACCTATGTACTTACAAGCATGTACATTGTACACAGACATAGGTACCACCTATGTACGTACATACCTACATAGGTAAGCTTGAGCTTGCGTCTCGCCTGGGACCTAATGTTCTAAACCTGAACAATGCTTTAGATACCTAATCAATGATTTACCGGGCTCTAGTTTT
>NW_007397906.1:0-904 GCF_000475195.1 Diaphorina citri | reverse complement strand
TAAATGGATGGGTGACTTAAAGGAATAAAGGGAGAACGGGCTCTAGTCTTGATTTTAAATCATTACATGAAAGTAAAACCAAAAATCACATCAATAATAAAAATAAACTGAATATTAAACAAATTAGGTAGGTATATAGGTACTGATTTTCTTTAACCACGATCGAATAAATTACGGGCTGAAAAATTCCCGGAGGGACGGGCCCAGCTTGTTCTAAAAGAAGTCCTCTTTCGCCACCAATTTCAACAGGATAACTAAGGAAGATAGGGTACAAAGAAAGGTATTAAAATAAGTAAAGTAAAAACTAATTACGTTACTTTCCTTCCTATAGGATAAGTATAGTAAAAAGGTACATGTATAAAGAATAATACTACTACTAATAATAATATAATCGATTATAGGTATTCAGGCTACAGGTATATTAGTCTAATGCGTTCATTTGTGTTTCTTTGGCTCTGGGAACACAAAACGGAGCACGTGCACGTTATCCCAACTCCCTCTAGAACAGAAAATTACAGGTAATTTTAATCCCAATGATATATTGGGGAGGATTAGGAATTTCCTTCTTCCCCGGGCAGTGGCCCATTCTGGGTGGAAAAGTGGGGAAGCACTGCTCTATTTAATTTGAAGAAACCATAGTGAAAATTTGATTTATTTTTTACTTAGACACCTACCTATGCAAAATTGTTGTGAAATCACTTTCTTTCCTTTTTACGGTTCTTCTTCTCCTTCTTTCTCCTCCTTATTCTTCTTCTTCCCCTCTTCTTTTTCTTCTTCTTCTTTCAAAAGCTGAATTATGATAACCAAAAGCGTACTATCATATCACAAGATTCCCCAATAGCTTGTGGGGCCCACGCCACGTCCATCTACCCATCTCCCCATTTGTGTAATCCAACACTGGTCA
>NW_007397905.1:0-904 GCF_000475195.1 Diaphorina citri | reverse complement strand
GTTAGAATAGTTAGATAAACAGTTAGCAAAGTGGGTATCTCAATAGGCTTGCATCCCGGAGGTTCTTGGTTCGATTTCGATTTCTGAATTTCAGGGTGCACTCTACCTCGTTAGGGCAGCTGAGTAGCTGATAGTAATTTAGACTCCTAGCGTAGGACTGAAAATTACATTTTGTTAGCATTTTAACAGTTTCCCTTATTAGTTTAATAGCTCAAGATATATTCAAACCATGGGCTATGTTATGGATGGGGTATTCCACACTTTTTCGAAAATGGTTCGAACGTCAGAAGGGACAGAAAAAAATTATTATTATTATTTGAAAGCCCTTTTATTATTTCGAGGCAAATTATTTGAGGCACTTTTTTAAGTCACCTCAGTAACTAGTTGAAGAATTAATCAAAGATCTTAGCCTTAGCTATCAGCAGCATTCGAACTCACGCCCTTCTGACGGCCAGACGAAATCATACAATTTGGAGGGCCGTAGTTTAGATACCACTAGTCGCCGCTAATACATTCACTGACTCATCAAAATCAGCTTTTTTTTGCTGGGTTTTCTACCCCGAAGCAGATTATGTATTTTGTGTTTCTCTCATCCCTCTTCTTCTCTCCTTTCCCTTCCTCTTTCTTTCTCTCTTCCTCTTATTCTTATCATCATTCCATTTAGCTTCGTTTTTTTTTTACCTTTTATTCCTAATAAGAGTCTGTTAAACCTTTTAGTTTTGCAAATAATGTTACTTATGCAAAAAATTCTTTTCCTATACGTATAACTGCTCGAGACGCCAGGGCAAATTTCGGTCTACATGAGTTATTTCCAGAGATTGTGTTACACAGACAAGAATTTAAACGTGAAGGAAGAGAAAGATAAACGACCTAGGTCTATTTTATAAGCATCAATTTTTAGATC
>NW_007397904.1:0-904 GCF_000475195.1 Diaphorina citri | reverse complement strand
GATAAAATCCGTCCCGGGCAGGAATCGAACCCGCGGCCTAGCGCTTACAAGGCAGACGCGCTACCAACCAGGCTAACTAGGCTGGCGTGTAAAATCTTTCATTCGAACTAGGTTCTTTCATACGAATTTACCCACCTACATACCGGTACATACATACAAAAGATGTACCTACTCAACGAACACCTGAAAATCACCTTGTTTATCATCTATTCAGAATAAAAAAAAAAAAAAAAACACCAACAACAAATAAACAAACAAACAAATAAACAAGCAAGCATCATGCTAATGAATATAAGCATGCTCGACGGGGCATTGACTATAGCTCCGACCCTTGCTGAAAATTAAGAAATTAAACCGAGAAGTTTTTCTGAAAGGGTTTGCACATATTTTTGATAACATTCTAACTTAACCTTAAAATTTTCAAATACATCTAATTAGATTTTGAATTTTAAGTGTCCGTGAAACACCTAGGCATGGCCCTTTTGGCCATTAATATCGAAATGTCTAAAAAGTAGGGGTTTCCACAGGCTCCGTGGAGCTAGGGTTGATGGTCTAGGCGGGTTCCAATAGTTCTAGGTTTAGGTCAATGGTCCTCGTTTGTGGACACCTGATCACACACTTAATTATGGGGATAATTTTTGGGCTTTATGGGCCTGTTTGGAATTGGAACCCCATAGGGAGTCATGTTATGATAGTTATACAGTTCACACAACCACTAGAGTAACTTACTTGGGCATACAGTTTGAAGGCTTTCTGTGTGTTGCCTATCCTACCACAAGCTCCGATGAGAAGTGTGTAAATATAATTAGCAGGGCGAGCTCCCACTGCCTTCATTTCTACATCCAACACATTGAGAGCTTCAATAATCTGGAAGTGATATGAAAAGTATTGGGTTATAAAAAAG
>NW_007397903.1:0-904 GCF_000475195.1 Diaphorina citri | reverse complement strand
ACTCGTTTGGTGATGTTTGAAATATGTACCTCGGACTAGTTCAACCATCAGCAAATTTGTAGGACAATTTCCCTTTTTTCGGGGCAGGTTCTTCTGAAGGAGGTGTTTTAACCAACCACTTATCTTTTGTGCCACTGTGAGTCAATGCCTTATGAATTCAATAACAATAATGTCAGTGATGGAAATGAAAATGGATGAAGGCACCGGTTCCTGATTAATAAAGTCCATACCGTGCTTTTAAATGTTTCAAAGGGGAGCATCCCCACCTTCTGTTCTCCATAAAAACAGAAGGTACCCCACCTTCTGTTTTTATGGAGATTCCTGTCCACGGGGTTAACGTAATTTACTAGAGGAAAAATCCTGGATAAATCTGGTTCTGCGCAAACTTGGTATATCTGTGGATGACTGACCATCTAGGTACGAATTCTACTGGCTTCCCTTTTTCGTTAATCCCATTTCCTGGCGGTTTCCTTTTACATGGAATGTTTTTCGGGCGTACATAGAGCACACATTACTTTCGATAATGGGTATTTCATTATTATTAGAACCAATAAATATCTACGGACTTGTATGGATGAACGGTATTACCATTTCCGTGATTAAAATTTTTCAAGAAAAAGGCTACCTAATATGTATAACTTAAATTTAAGTACCTATTGGGAGTACCTACCTCATACCTACACAAAAAGCCCACTCTGAGGCTTAGGTGTAGGGGCAAACAGCCCTAAAGGATGGGTTAAGCTTCTACCTAGGTAAAAAAGAACTTTAAAATAAAAATGAAAACAAAAATCATCTTAAAATCTCGCTTCCTTCGATCCAAACTGTCTCGAACATAAACCTCGCCCATTAAGGTATCTTCCAATAGGTACTCAGGTAACGAATCAGTAAAATTATCAGGTACAAA
>NW_007397902.1:0-904 GCF_000475195.1 Diaphorina citri | reverse complement strand
TATTTTTAAAACAAATTAATTGGGTAGGTACCTAGGTAGGTATAAGGTAGCTATGTAAGTAACTACTGGTAATTTCCCCTCATAATAGATATGACTATCTCAAGAAAAACTCTTTTTTCGCTGAAAATATGAAAATTAGATCCTTCAAAATTGAAGGGTTTTAAAAGAATTTGAAAATTTTCAGAGGGTTTTAAAAGAATTTGAAAATTTTCCATCCAGAAAGTTTCCCAAGTCTGAAAAACTTTGGGTTAAGCTCAAAAAGAGTATGTACTATGTACACATGAAAGTTGAGCTGGAAATCTTTACAGCAAATATTAATAAGCTCAGGAACTTTGGGTTTTGGGTTAAGCTCAAAAAGAGTATGTACACATGAAAGTTGAGCTGGAAATCTTTACAGCAAATATTAATAAGCTCAGATTTTTGTGCTGGGTGGGGGGACTTGAAGGATTACTTGTACGGTATGGAGTGAACTATAAGAACCTCTTCATTGCTCAATCAGTGAATCAATATTAGTTCATTCGGGCTAACAACTTCGATTTGCTTGCTAATCGGATTCATACTACCCTGCCATTTTCTAATCTTGGAAGGGAAAGTGATTTTGGAGCTCGTCAGTTCGGGAGGGCTGTATTCGATTCCGACCCAAACATGGCATTGATTGAGAATGTGAACTTTTAACTATTCAAATGATGGTAAAAAGTTCAAAGGCATTGGCGTAGACTGGGGGTAGCTACCACTTCTACTTCAAGAGAATTGTTATTAAAATTCGACACAAAAACAACTAAAACAAGTGTCACTGTTTCTTTGATTAAGAAATATTGGAACAAATCTTCGAAGGCATTGTGATCAAATGAAACATGAACAATTTATCTACATTTAAAACTTCTTTAAAATTCTGAGATTTAAA
>NW_007397901.1:0-904 GCF_000475195.1 Diaphorina citri | reverse complement strand
ATGTATACCTAGGTATACCTTTACCTACTTAGATAGGTACTGCTATGAACTTGTGACCTTTAACCATATGTTATGAACTTATCACATAATGTCACAAACTATACAGGTACCTGTGTATCTACATAATTATGTATTAGGTATAATGGTGAGAAGAAAATCCAATACAGTCATCCCTACTCTCATAAGTACGTATACATTACATACATAGGTAGGTATACATAGTTATACTGATAATGATAATGTAATGTTACTGGAAAATAATAGGATTACATCAGTAATTACTGAAATCTATTTATCTATCTCTTTTTATACCTAGTTATACCAAGGTAGGTATCTACTGACCCTTCCCTACCTTATTATTATTGTCCATTTCATAACATTATTACTGCTTGATATCAACCATCAGGGCCGAGGGACAGGGCTTTTTTGGTATCTTTGTGAGATGCTACTTTTTTTTAACCACTGTCAAGGTCAAATCTTGGAAGGTAGCGCGCCTCATTTGTAAGCGCTCGGTCCCGGGGTCGATTCCGCTCGGGGCGGATTTTATCCTAAACCAGATTAGGTTCGTTCTCGGAACGGTTGGCGTTCTCCTATCCTGTCCTCCAACAACCTTCGATTTCGGGACGATAAGCCCTCAGCAGTTACCAGTTCCCTCTATTAAACCTTTTTTTAGCCAGCTTTGTTGTTGACTAACCACACATGACGTTTCTTAACTAAGAAGATCTACTTGATGGGGCGGTAACACTTCTGGAAAATCCTTTTGTAATTAAAAAAAAAAGATAAGAAAAAGGTCGGGAAAATTTTCTATGTGTCAGTGGTTAGAGAAAAAAAAAGGTCTAACCTCACTTTATTTATTTATTTTTATTAGTGTATTTAAGGTATGCGAAATTGCATACCTAAGAAA
>NW_007397900.1:0-905 GCF_000475195.1 Diaphorina citri | reverse complement strand
GGGCGGGAATCGAACCCGCGGCCTAGCGCTTACAAGGCAGACGCACTACCAACTAAGCTAACTAGGCTGGCGAGGAAACTGTAATAGGTACCTTACACGTGCGCCTAGATTATTAAAATTAAATATGAACAACAATTATAGCACAGTCTCCATCCCTTCAAAATTTAGCCAACACCTGAGAGCAGCCTAAGACGCGTTTCGTTCTTATTTGAACTCATCAGTTAGACATAGCTCTCAGGTGCTGGCCAAGAATTTGGAAGTGTTATTTATACTTCAGAGATGGAAATTGTGGAGAAACGAGAACCTGCGTTTTCTATGTAAGATTATATTTTGTGTTGAGTGTTGTTGTGAGCGCCACACAATCATTAGTAATGTCATTATTTCCAAGTAATGATGATGAAAAATCAGAAAATCCGGAATTCCATCATAAGTAATGATGAGCGCCACACAATCATTAGTAATGTCATTATTTCCAAGTAATGATGATGAAAAATCAGAAAATCCGGAATTCCATCATTAGTAATGCCATTACTAATGATCATGTAAGGTACCTTTAAGAGCAGGGGTTTTATCGTCTCGAAAACTTTTTTAAAGAGGTTTGATAGATTGAACTTACGTGTTCTAGGAAGGCGGCCAGGAATTTGTTCATATTGTTGTATGCCTGGACACTTCTATTCAGATCTACACTGTTACTCCCGCCGCCCATGAGAGTTTTCATTTTGAGGGCCGCCGGAATCGAACCGCCCTTGCTGTTCTGATAACCCTGGGGGAAAAAATAATAATTAATAATAGTTAAGGTAATTAGCAATTACCTTAATTACTAACTAAAGAAGAGATTATATATTTTTAAAAAACATACATAAACAATCTGCCAGCCTCTGGCTGGTTGCCAAATAAAAGCACAG
>NW_007397899.1:9123-10703 GCF_000475195.1 Diaphorina citri | reverse complement strand
AGGACTAGGCAGGAATATATCATCAATGTCGGTTAGAATCATTTGGGAAGGTTGTGTTTGGCCTTCTGCCAAGCTGTAGAAATGAACTGCTGAATCATAGGTGATTATAGCTATGGATGTCCTTCGATCTCCAGGCATAGATTTCAGTTGGTTCAATAGCACTTCACGTTGTAATGCTTGGTACTTGCAATAACAAGCATAACCTTTTACAACCATGAAGTATAGTGGACATTTGAATCTGTAACATAAAACAATTCATTTATTTATTCCTGCTGTTTTGCTTTGAGCATAATTCATTATCTTTTACAACCATGAAGTATACTGTCCAGGGGCTAGGGATGTCAATAGGCATAAGGAACAAAATGTTGTACCTTATGATGTTATGATGTAAAATATATTGACATCCCTAGCTCCCAGACTATAGTATAGTAGGCATGAGAATCTGTAACATAAAACTAGAGATGTGTAAAAATATATTGACATCCCTAGCTCCCAGACTATAGTATAGTAGGCATGAGAATCTGTAACATAAAACTAGAGATGTGTAAAGACTGACTGACTGAATCAAAAGACTTAAATCCCACACAAAGATGAATGACTTAAACAGTTGCTACTCAAAATACCCAGTCCCAAAACTCCCAATCCTAAGATTTGAATTTGATTGAATTGAATGAATGGAATAAGAAGTTTATATTCTTTTCGGCAATCTCCACGGTGAGTTATGATTTACAAATAATAACAATCTTTTTTCTTTTCTCTTCCCGCAACCTGCCTCTCCCCTCTCCTCTTTTGCATGTTCAGTTGTGCATATGGTGCAATGGAGTGATCTGATTGGTTACGCTGAGATGCAAGGACTGCTTCTATGCCTTCTACTGATAACTAAAAACGCTAAACGGCGTCCTAAAACAACTTTTTAGCATGCCATTAGACGCACAATGCCATTTAGACATTTGCTTAGTGCATGGACGCATGAGTGGCCAAAAATTTCACAATCCAATAAAAACTAACAAATGTATAAATTATCCAATAGGTAAAGAAATAAGAAATAAAATCATTAAAATAAAAATGAATAAAAAAGTACTTGAAAGATGAAGAGTTCTAAATTCGACATAGCCCAGCCCCATAGTCACAGTCAGTCAACCACTCTAGTTCCGTAAAGATCTTCTTTCACCTATAACAACAAAAACACATTGTAAGGTCACATCCATATAGTGTGTTAGTTGTAGAAGGAGTCTAAACTCCTTTACCACTCATGAATGGGTGTCACTCAAGACCTCTTGTTTGATTATTAGAGATTTAAATGGACTTTACAACTTGTAATTAAGACCGTTATACGGAGATTCATTTTGTCGTTCTTATTATTTAATACATTTAACAAAAATTACATCTATACGTTTTAGGGTCAGGGTTCCAACTAAATTAAGTAAATGTTAGTTCAGGCGGGACCCTCAACTTAGAAAAATTAAATCAGGGTCAGAAAGGTCAGGGACAACATTTTAGGGTTGAAGGGTTCATCCATATACGAACCCTAATATGTGTGTTTTGACCTTTCTGACCCTGACTTAAGATCTCACTAACAT
>NW_007397899.1:0-2608 GCF_000475195.1 Diaphorina citri | reverse complement strand
TACAATGATTCCTTGTTTTAACCATCACCAACTCTTACACAGAGGACAGGTTAATTGAAGTATGGGTAGGTACATATTAGGAAAAACCAGACTACCAGGTAAAGAGATAGATTAAATACTTATTTAAAATTCGATATCTTCTAATTCACTAGAATGCCTGTATATCCAAAGGTCTAGACTTGCTCTCGAATTCTCAGTAAGAACTCATAATATGCCATACCACCTGCGTTCTTATCTTCAATTAACTTATCATAGAATTCCATCCTATCAGGGCTCGAATCTTTAATAACTTTGACCGGACTCACATAGGCCTTGTCATCATTCAAATAACTAATGAACGAATTAAGTTTCAGTGAGAGTTGCGTTTCCAACTGTGGTAGTTCAAACAAAGTTTCCGGCATCTGAGCCACAGATTGGAAACCAAACAGTCCACTACAGATAGCAGGGGAAGTACCATGTCTTACTAAGATGATGATAAGGTCCGGCATATTCAATAGATAGGTACCTGTTGCTTGTAACCGTTCAGCTGATAGCTGCAAAATCCTAGGTATTGGTACTTGAAGCTCATTCCACTCTATGGTGGGATCTTGATCCAACGTGTGGATTGGATAAAGTTCTGGGTAGATACTCAACATGAGACTATTGAGAGGTAGACATTTCATCTCAGTCATGGCAAACAAGCGATCATCAAGTCTTGTACTCTGCCCAATTCTGAATGCAGGATGTTTGAGTAGCGCCAGAACATAAAGAGGTAACACCTTCAATGAGGATGGTGCTAGTAGGGATCCAGTCAAGTGACCTGCCTGAGTCATCTTGTACGTGGATAACACATCACACACCACATTGAGGAAAGCTTCTCTAGCATCAGATAGTGAATGTTGTAAACTTCTGTCCACTGCCATCTTAGCCAGCAAGCCTGCAATACATGCTTGATCTGCTCCCACCAACACATCATTGATGTTACTAACGACAGGCAGACACAGGGTGTGAACTCTGATGCGTCTATCACCTTTACTTGATGTGTATAACACAGCTACTTGGAAACACGCGTACTGAATGTGAGTCAAGTTCTCATCAATAGAAATTTGAATCCCATAGCCAGCATCTGGGTTAACATTAGGAAGTGCAAGAAGATCTGTAGATCTCACAAAGAAATTTCCATGGAATGTGTGAATACTCATACCCTTCGTGCATCGAATCCTCATCACAGATTCAAAGCCTATCTTTCTGGTCAGATATCTAGAGAACATTCGGTCTAGTTGATATACGTGACTCATGTTTTTACCAGAGTACAGTGGGATGTGATGAATACAACCACTTGAGAACTTGGATACACCTGAAAGAGTTGCCAAGTCGACATACTGACTATTCAAAATGAATAAATCCACAGCAATGTAGAATGACGTACATTCCAGTGCTATTTTCTTATAAAAGTCAGTGGCTGGATTCATGTGTGGAGGGTCATCATTACTTCTTTGATTTGGATTCTCACGAGACTGAAGTGCCCCTGGTCCTCTGTTAGGTAAACAAGTTTGGAATATGGTTATTCTACCTCCTGTGGGTTGTAACAACTTGAATGCTGCTTGAAGTGCGGGTCCCAAAGCACTACCACTATCAAGAGAATCTTTGAATTTCCCAGGTAATTGTTTCAATAAATCCACTATCATGTCATAGCACTCACTCAGATTTACCAAAATGTTTTCAGGACTAGGCAGGAATATATCATCAATGTCGGTTAGAATCATTTGGGAAGGTTGTGTTTGGCCTTCTGCCAAGCTGTAAAAATGAACTGCTGAATCATAGGTGATTATAGCTATGGATGTCCTTCGATCTCCAGGCATAGATTTCAGTTGGTTCAATAGCACTTCACACACAGTGTACAAGTAACCAGACTGAGCTGCTATCTGAGACACATCTAATAAGAACAGATACATTGCAGGCTGCGGTGGATCTCGTACTGTGTAGTCGGCTGTAGCCAAGTATTCCACAGTAGCACTTTGAATTTCAGGCCTTCTGTAAGGATCTCCGAACATTTCTGTGTTCCGGTCATATAGAAACTGTTCATGAACTTCATTTGTACGGAAACAAATGTTACATTTCCATTGTTTACTATCCAGGAACTGAACAAATGGGTTAATATAAGTTCTACACTGTCTGCATCTCACAATAGTATTCTTAATGACTTTCAAGTTGTTGATATCTTTGAATGGATGAATAAGGAGGCCCAGAGGTAGTCTTGATTTATCTAGTAGTGATTTAGTTTCTGGTATTTTGGTCAGAGTACAACGGAATAGATCACGACTACAATTCATACTCTCAGGGAGGTTCTGAGGTAATCTTATTGGAGGAGGTTCTACCTTGGTAGCAGGCAAGATGTCTCTTGTGTTCAGCAAATCGTGTGGCTCATAACCCCACATTTTGTTCATACCTTGATTTACACTCAGATTTGAAAATTGAGAATTAAGAGTTTGTTGTTGTTGTTGTTGTTGCTGTTGTTGATAACCTGCTTGATTCAAGCTTGGGTATCCGACTGGTACACTAGGGTAATTTCCAGGTTGAGCTCTAGGAGGCACTTGAATGTTATTGTAAAGGTTGTTGGACGGCTGAA